>NC_086445.1:773604662-773887162 GCF_028390025.1 Pseudophryne corroboree
CCATAGCCTTAAGAATATACTTCCAAAAGAAATGTAATTTAATAAAAAATCTGTCTTATCTGTCTAATTGAAACCATACTGTATATATTTTGTATTATATTTTTCCAAAATACTGTATGTATGTATATATATATATATATATATATATACATACAGGTTGAGTATCCCATGTCCAAATATTCCGAAATACTGAATATTCTGAAATACGGACTTTTTTTGGCTGAGCGTGAGATAGTGAAACCTTTGTTTTTGATGGCTCAATGTACACAAACTTGGTTTAATACACAAAGTTATTAAAAATATTGTATTAAATGACCTTCAGGCTGTGTGTATAAGGTGTATATGAAACATAAATGAATTGTGTGAATGTACACACACTTTGTTTAATGCACAAAGTTACAAAAAATATTGGCTAAAATGACCTTCAGGCTGTGTGTATAAGGTGTATATAAAACATAAATGCATTCTGTGCTTAGATTTAGGTCCCATCACCATGATATCTCATTATGGTGTGCAAATATTCCAAAATACGGAAAAATCCGATATCCAAAATACCTCTGGTCCCAAGCATTTTGGATAAGGGATACTCAACCTGTATATATATATATATATATATATATATATATATTATATATATATACATACGTAGTAATTGGATTGGCACTCACTCTCTATGATTCACAGCGTGCTCCAGTGCCCTCTGGAAATAGTAAACACACTTTGAGAGTATCCTATAAGCAGCAGCACTCAGAAATAGAATATTCATAAAATGCAAACAAATCACGGCCCCGAAACGTTGGAGTATGTGATGGATTAAACACATTTGTTTGCATTTTTTGAATATTCTGTGAGGTTTTTATATCATCCATACATGAAAGGGTTAGCATTGTTTTAATACATTATGGGGGTAATTCCAAGTTGATCGCAGTAGGAATTTTGTTAGCAATTGGGCAAAACCATGTGCACTGGAGGGGGGGCAGATATAACATTTGCAGAGAGAGTTAGATTTGGGTGGATTATATTGTTTCTGTGCTGGGTAAATACTGGCTGCTTTATTTTTATACTGCAATTTAGATTTCAGTTTGAATACACCCCACCCAAATTTAACTCTCTCTGCACATGTTATATCTGCCCCTCCTGCAGTGCAAATGGTTTTGCCCAATTGCTAACAAAATTGCTGCTGCGATCAACTCAGAATTAGGCCCAATATGTGATATATATTATGCAGATTGACTGTTTGATCATGATATAATGTCTTATTACGTGTTCCCGTGTTTTTATTGTTCATGTTTGTATTGTTGTTACCATAGTGTTTGTTATTATTGTAGCTATTGAGCCAGCCGTTACTTCGGGGGCAGGTCAGGGTGGTGACCGGAAATGGAGGTCCGGCTTGAGCTGCTGGTGTTGGTGGTCGGAATCTTTAAAATGGTAAGATTGTTCACTTCATTTATATGGCTTGCTAAAAGTGCTGAAACATTGCCCTAAAGCTACATGAAGTTGTATTTATTTGAGTCCCAAGTGCCACTATTGGATACTTATGTTACATGCAGCCGTGCAGGCTGTGTTGTGGAAGGCACAGGGAGCAGTAAGACTTGGCTATTGCTGTGAAGTGCCGGAGCTGGGAATATAATATAATATATATATATAAATTTATTGATTAACTTTTAAAGCATTTCTAAATATAAAATCATCATAACAATTATCATACAAATGGCTTCTTAATTTTAACTGTTATATTTAGCCTGACATAACATGTTTACTGTAAGCAATATTTAATATAATACAAATCAGTCATCAATCATTTAATTAGTGAGGATGATAGGTGATTGCAGGTACTGGTAAAATATCCCTTATTGCTCTCAGCAGGCCCGGGGCCTATTGGTAAGATGTAGTGCTCATCTCACCTAAAGGATATTTGGAGAATTATGCAGCAAAGACTGTTAGGAAGGGCTATCATTTTGTGTGATGGCAGGTGTAATAGTCATTATGTATAGAAATATGTATGACTAAACACATTCATATATTTGCCACTTAACAGCGGCATAATGTGAACTGGGGTCACTGTGAGGCATAATGTGAAGAAAGGCACTACTATAGAGCATATAATTAATTGTGGCGCTACTATGGGTCATAACATGAACAACTGCTGCACAGGAAAGTGTTTCTCTAGAAAAGGGTTGGGGAACCTTTGGCCTTCCAGCTGTTGCTGAACTACATATACCAGCAAGCCTTTCAACAGTGTTGCAATTTGGCCATGCTGAAACTGTTGCAGGGCATGCTGAGATGTGTAGTTCAACAACAGCTGGAGGGCTAAAGGTTCCCCATCCCTGCTCTAGAAGCATTACAATGGGGGTCCCTTCAAATTATTACTATGGAGCTCACAATATCTAGTTACACATATAGCTTTAGACCTTAATCTTTTGATGGGTTATGTATGAAATCTTAGTGGTCAGGATCCCGACACCATAATCCCAATGCTGAGAATGCTAACTGCTTTTGGGTATTTTGTCCCTAACCCACCCTTCCCACAAATTAACCCTAACCATCCTCTCCTGCAGCCTAACCCTATACCCCTTACTTCCGCAGCCTTACCTTAACCCTCATGCAAGTGTCTAACACCAACCCTCATACTCACCTCAAACATCCATCAGTATTCTCAGTGTCAGGATTTTGGTATTGGGATTTTGACTGGGATCCTGACTACATCCCCTTTTAATTTGCCTGCAACTCATGCCTCTCCACCACTACCAGAGAGAGTGACACTTATACCTCCTGGAACATTAATGAGACTCACCAGCTGCAATAAGGCAATTAGTTATGATCTTGATTCCCAAATAATAATTTGTCTAGTTGGAAAATAAATATTCCTGCAGGACAACTCCTTAAACTGCATGGAAATTGTTCCAGTGATACGGTACATTGATTCATAACAAACTATTCTCTTGTTTTGTCCATAATATATATCCCAGAGTGGGATGCAGTTAAAATGCCAGCTGTCAGGATTCCGGTGTTCAAGATACCGATGCCAAAATCCCAGCAACAGACAATGCCGACAGCTGGAATCCCGATGCGCCAGGGCTATTCCCACTGTGTGTGTCCATGACACCCATAGAGTGGGAACATATCCTGTGGCGAGCCTGCAAGGGGAGTCTTAGTGCTCGCCCCGCTACCGGCATTCTGGTGGGCAGGATGCTGCTGTCGGGGTATTGACAGCTGGCATCCCGCCCGCCGGAATAACGTATGTAACCCTGAGAGTGTTATCCCAGACCAATTTGATATTCAATTAATAATTAAGTGTCACAGATCAGTATAGTAGGGAATACATGCTACTTCAAAAGTTCTGATGACCAAACATTTCTAATTGTTTCTAACTACAGCTCATACTCACATAATTCAGAATTTATTTTTTACTACAGTCTGGTGGAATATCCAGCTATTATTATTATTATTATTATTATTATGTATTCCTATGTGAAGATATGAACTGACCCTTTTGTGTTTTGCCCAAAATTCCATTTGTGTTTTGGTTTTTGTATTGGTACTGGTTTCTATTGTATTAAAAATGCTCAAAAACAGGTAAAGTCATGCCATTTGTAGTTTTTTTTTAGTTCCTACATTATTATAAATATCATTAGTGTTAATTTTTAGAGACCGATTTATTAACATTATTTTTACTAAAATAATGTGAAACGGGTGTCTTCACATCCTATTCAAATTATTTTAGTATCACCTGAACCCTTTAATTTAATTTTTTCTAATAACAAGATTATAAGTATGGGAAATGCAATCTGACCCTATTTAAAGAAAAAAAAAGAAAATACCACAGAAAGCCCTGTGATAATAACTCTATCATGACATAGTGTTATCAGAGGCTCACTGTGGATCTTGTACTCATGCACAGCTGTCTCTGCCCATAGGCAGAAAAAACTGTGCAGGGACCCTGCAGTGTGATCAGCTATGTGTGTCCGATCACTGTGTAAAGAATGTAAATGTAATTTATTTTTTTAATATACTTACATTCCATGGTGATTGGTCCCCCAGTGCTCTCCTCAGTCTCCGGTTTTCTAATCTCCAGCTCCTGCACTGTGTCCTCAGTCAGCTCCTGTAAACCAGCATTTGCAGCACTTTACAGCATCAGATGACTGAGTAACAGTGCAGGAAGCTGGGGATCACATGACTGGAGCCGGAGGAGAGCATCAGAGCACTTATCACTAGGTAAGTACACGGGGGGGTGCATCATGGGGAGAGGGGTTAGAAGTTACAGGGGTTGGTGCCTGGTGACAGTAGTGGAAGTGGCAGTGGCAGTGGCACATGAACAGCAATTACTCAGGGCATTTTTCATGAAAATTACCCCATTAAGGAGTAGCAGCTCAGGTACATTCATGTGATGTAATCAATTACCGCGTTGTAAATTGGGCATGACTTTGTAAATTGGGGTGATTTGATCACATCCACATCCTTAGATGTGGATGGTGATAAATATGCCCTATAGTCATTCACAGTCAGTTTTAGAAATTAACACTCTCTTTTCTATTGTCTGCTTGTCATACTGCCTGGGCACCTAATTACTCCTCTTTTTCAACTTACCTGGAACTACCAAATCAAATATTGCATGAAGTAGCATGTGACTGCTGAATGGAGTGATGCTGCTCGGTTTAAACAGCTACCATTGGCCAGAGGAGATACATTGGTGGGAACCAAACATAGGCACAGGGCTGCATACACCCCTGCCCCAAGTCTACCAATAGGCTGCAGGAAATGCTTTTTAGATCTATAAGGACACTCTTCTTTGGAGTATAAACATATGCTTCTGAAGAAGTTGTGGGTACCTACCAGGACAAAACGCATTAAGTAGACAACACCATCTGGACTATCTGGATATGAGACATCTACTGATATCCATCTGTACCAGTGAATTGGAATTGTCAGCTTACTTAATTTACCATACATTCACAGCCATTCCAATATTCTGAGATGGACTTCCATACATTTCATCAAGCTGGTAACATTGTTCTTTTGTATTATTATGGATAACATCTTTGGAAGTATTGATAATTGCTTAGACTATTATAGACTCCAATTACCTTTGGTCCTAAATCTTTGAGATGTCCATATATTATAAACATTGAGATTATGTAGCTTTTACATTTTTTTTATACAACTGTAATAAAGTTTTATTATTTTTAACCAAGACATATTTATATTATGCATTTCTATTTTTAAAATACATTATTTATTATATTTCTATTGCTAACAGATTACTTGAATGTTGGGTTTATAAAGTATTTATTTATTGCACAACTGTTCACAACCATCACCCCCCATCAACCCACCTTCTTCTGTGTACCTTCTGTGTGTTAATTTAATAGAATGCTCTAATATAAGCTGGCCAGTGCAGAACTGGTAATCAGTAACACATCTGTCTTCTTTGTGAAAACAAGGTGTCTAGAATCAAAGAAAAGACCAGTAATGAGATTTTTCTAAACTGTAAAAATAATATCAAGGAAACATCACTGTGCTTAAGAGGAAAGCCATTTTTCTGACAATTTCATGCCTAAAGAGCAGGTAATAAAGAAATTATAGAAGTATTCATCATTCTTATCATTAAATATAATACAGATAGATGAAAAGGTCCAGTCTTTACAAAAGTGGGCTAATGTAGAAATCTGCACAAATTGCAAATACTACAAAAAAAATTGCAAATTAATTAGAAATTGCAAAAGGAGGCAAGAAGGTTAAATTAGCTGGCACCAGCACTGGGAACTCAGTTCATCATAGTGAGAGC
Source organism: Pseudophryne corroboree (assembly GCF_028390025.1). Lineage (NCBI taxonomy): Eukaryota > Metazoa > Chordata > Amphibia > Anura > Myobatrachidae > Pseudophryne > Pseudophryne corroboree. The sequence goes on from NC_086445.1 coordinate 773,610,448, forward strand.
AAAAGATGCAATGCCGAGGAAGAAGACACCGGCTGTCATGAAGGAGGCTAGAAAATGCCACACACAAGCAAGATGACTTTGGGGACAGCTGGGGAAGACTGATAGTTGGTAGCTGAAACTTGATGATGGCAGCAGCAGCGGAAAAAGGAGAAAGCTGAGGATCAGGGAGTGGCAGGCAAAATACCTTAATGAAGCCCCCACCAATGTCTCTCCCTCTGTAGTGGGTTGGTGCCTGTGGGCCCTTTCCACCTACCTTGAACCCCCCTAGACTACCAGGTGAATGGGCAGTAGATAAGCATTAGACCTGCACCACCAAAGCTAGAATTGGCACTACAGTAGCCCCATACCTCAAATTAGGAGGGTTAGTAGGTCCACACCCTCATTAAGGTCCATTTGGAAACTTAGGTGTTGAGGACTAACTGGCCCCCACACAGTGTGACCACATTTTTCCAACAAATAATTTAACCTGCTTCACTTTGGAATTTGATTTTGTGATCAAAAACACACAAGATTTGAGACTGGAAAAATTACATTTTGCCTTGTGACAAAGTCCGATTTTGGCCCACAGATTCAAGTCCTGTATTAGTACTGGGAACCCCTAAACTGTGGTTCCGATTTTTCTGAGCCCAAACTTATAATTTATTTTCTATGGTGCCACAAGGGTGTCGCACACCAGAAACTTAGAGCCCATTACTGGGTCCAGCTCTGTCACTTTGCTGCCAACCATGTCAACGCTGGCCACCTGTGGCACCCTTAATATATTTACTAACTTATCTGTTTATGTGGCAGGCATTCAACTCCCATCAGTTCCCACTGTTCTACAACATGGGAGCCACTACCTTGGACTGTATCACAAGATCTGGTGTGTCTAACCTAGACAGTCCAGTCACAATTTCACCCAGCCTGTCAGTGCTTACATCACTCTATTTAAACCAGAAAGTGTTTGCAGCACATTGACAGCACATCTCTCAGAGGGTCAGTATACTGGCTATGGTCCAGTACCTTCTCCAGTTTTGCTTCCCAACATTCTGCCTCAATATATTGCAGCATACCTACTATAGTATTTACTTCACAGCATTTTGCCTCATTGTGATCTGGAAAGCCTGCATTAGTATTTTGCTTCAAATGATTCTGCCTCAGTGCATACTAGCACACCTGCTTTTATTTCACATAATTCTGCCTCACTGTATTACAGCACACCTGCTTTAATAATTCCTTCACAGCTTTTCATTCTAGAGGAATTCACAAAGCTACTCCTGTATTGCTTCACAGCATATATCACTTAACATGCTCCTTTAGTGCTACAGCACACTGTCCTAGTGCTTCCTGTGGCCTGCTTCAGTTGTGCTTCTTGAACACAGTTCCAGTGTTTTCTGTAGCTTGACGTAGTTGTGCTTCCCGCAAGTGGTTCCATAGTTTCCTAAAGTCTGTTTCAGTTGTGCTTTGTGCACCTAGTTCCAGGGTAGTTGCAGTCTGCTCCAAGATGTCCTACATACTGCTACAGCAAAAGACTATCCTGCTAGCCTGCAACTGTTCTAAATATCTGCCTTACCATTCTGCAGTATCAGTCATCTGCTGTTACTAATGGCCTGCACTAGGAGTAGCATTATTAGGCTATGCAAATCCACTCCAGCTTCACTCACACTGTAATACATACAGCTAGACCAAGGGGCTCAGAATCAACAAACCTTTAGTGTCATGACAAAAGATTCCATAGTACAAGCTGTTGACAAACACATAAATATACATTATAAAATAATTGCAGCTAGAGATGAGCGGGTTCTGTTCTCAGAGAACCGAAACCCCCCCCTGAACTTCACGTTCTGAGCAAGGAACCGAGTCCGTCTCGGGACTTCTCGCCAGACTCGGACCCAGAACGAGACAAAATGTCATTATCCTGCTGTCAGATTCTTGCAGTTTTTGGATTCCATATAAACAGCCATGTATTGCCGCCATTTTCACTCCAGACTTGGAGAGTGAGGGAGACAGACCTCTGGTGGCGTCGAATGGCATCGAGTGGGGTCAGTGTGTGGCTGGTGGCATTGAGTGGGGTCAGTGGGTGCTCTCTAGGGGTGCTATCCTGTCACTGTGGTGTCCCTGTGATGTCCTGGCTGTCACTGGTGTTTCATGTGCTGTTAGGGGTGCTGCAGCTGTATATGGGTGTTGCTGTCCTGGCTGTCATTGTGTTGCACAGGGGGCAGGGGCACTGTCCTTCTGTATGCTGTAAATATAGGGGTGTTGTCCCTGTCTTGTATGCTGTAAAAATTCAGGGGTGAAGTAAAAATAAATGTACACTGACCCTGTCTTGTATGCTGTAAAAATTCAGGGGTGCAGTGAAATTAAGTGTACACTGGCCCTGTTTTGTATGCTGTAAAAATTCAGGGGTGCTGTTATTAAAAATATGTACATTGGCCCTGTCTTGTATGCTGTAAAAATGTAGGAGTGCTGTTGTTAAAATAAATGTACACTGGACCTGTCTTGTATGCTGTAAAAATTCAAGGGTGCAGTGAAAATAAATGTAAACTGACCCATTACTGTATGCTATAAAAATATTTTGTTCTCAAAATAAAAGTACAAAGTCTTGTATGCTGCAAAAATACAGGGGTGCTGTGAATATAAAGGGGTGTTTGCCCTGTCTTGTATACTGTAAAAATACAGGGGTGCTGTGAAAATAAATATGCACTGTCCCTGTCCTGTATGCTGTAAAAATACAGCGGTGTTGTAAAAATACAGAGGTGCTGGCACTGTCCTGTATGCTGTAAAAATTCTTGGGTGCTGTGAAAATAAATATATACTGGCTCTGTCATGTATGCTGTAAAAATACAGGGGTGCTGTGAATATAGAGGGGTGCTGGCCCTGTCTTGTATGATGCAAAATTACAGGGGTGTTGTGAAAATACAGGGGTGCTGGCACTGTTCTGTATACTGTAAATATACAGGGGTGCTGTGGAAATAAATGTACACTGGCCTTATCTTGTATGCTGTAAAAATTCAGGTGTGCTTTGAAAATAAAGGGACACTGTTTTGTGTGCTGTAATAAAGGCATGTTGTCCTATGAAATGGACAACAAAAATTTGGAGGAAAAAATAGTAAAAGATCAGGAACCACTTCCAGTTCCTAGTACTAGTGCTGAAGCTGCTGCTGCCACCAGTCATGACATTGATGATGCAATTCCATCAATGTAGTCTGCTAAAGCCAATGTTCAATGTCATAGAGGTATGAAAATCCAAGAACCAAAAATTAAGAACAAAAAAAAAAGAAATTTTCTAATAAGAAATGTAAAATTGACAATATGCCATTCACAACACAAAGTGGCAAGGAAAGGCTAAGGCCTTTGCCAAGTTCATGACTGGTGGTTATGCATCACCTGCAGCGCATTCATCATAAGTCATTGTCAAGTTCAAAAACTTTGGGTAACAGCATAAGCGGTCCACTGACACCTAAATTATGTGGTTTGTCTTAATATTATTTCTCTGTGAGGATGAGGATGTAAACACTGAAGGGGGAAATCTGAGGATTAGGACGATATCTTGCCTCTGTAGAGCCAGTTTGTGCAAGTAGAGATTAATTGCTTTTTTTTGGTGGAGGCCCAAACAAACCAATCATTTCAGCCACAGTCGTGTCACAGACCCTGTCACTGAATTGATTGGTTTGTTAAAGTGTGCATGTCCTGTTTATACAAAATAAGAGTGGGTGGGAGGGCCCAAGGACAATCCCATCTTGCGTGTCTTTTCTATGCCACATCATTCCAGGGGTGCTGCCCTATATAAGGGTTCGACTCCTCTGCCCTATCAGTCCAGAGACGCTGCCCTACTGCAGTTTAAGTCCAGGGGTGTTGTTGCTTGTCTGCTGTGCTGTGTAATTCTCCAGGGGTGCTGCCTATGCTGTATAAATCCAGGGGTGCTGCCATATAAATCCTGGGGTGCTGCTGTACTTGAACCCAGGTTTAAATGAAAGCCTAGAGCAGAATTTGAAACAAGCTTCAACATCACAAACAGATTTTTCAAAACATATAGGCACAAAGTTAGAAATGGAAATTGGAATTTTTATGAAGTGTTTTCCAATGAGACCACATTTGTGGCCAAAGTCAGTCAGACTCAGAAGAGACAGAATCATAATCCTGCAGAACGTCCGGAGAGGTAAAAGAGAGATTTTTTGCTGGAGCATTAGAGAGAGGTTCTTCTCAATTATTTCATATTAGGGACTCACAAAAATGAATGGCTCCAATAAGTCAACCTTAATTTTGATTTATTATTAATGTTCCACATTTTGGGATTATTTATTTACAAGATGCGCATTTGTTGTACAGGGATCTTCTTTTCCTAAGGGCTGTGTAGACCTTGCGAAGTTCGAAGAATAGAGTTTTAGTGATCTTGCATTGCATCAGCTTTCCATTGCACTGCAGCACTAGATGGGTCAGGAGCTCCTGTGAGGCACAAACAGTAACTGAATAAGGCCCAGCATGGAGTCTCATGGTGTGTTACAGTCAGGAAGATGTCTGGCTTGCCAGGCTGAGGCATGCTGTGGGCACAGAGATTAGTTTTTATTCCTCCCACAGTCCTATATATAGTATGACATGAGTTTCGACTGTAGAGTAAGTTCCACTAGGGCAGGGGTTCAATATCAATAAATTCACTGCACAGTCATGCTTAGTACTGTACCGAACCCACCCAAACTTAACTTGCCCCATCCAGGGTTGCTGTGGGGGCTCAGGAGGGGCTGCTAAAACACCTAAGGGGCTGCTTTATTTTAAAATAAAATCTGAATATATTAAACAAGACACACAGGTATGCTTATATGCGTAAAACTGGGAACTATGAAAAACTAAATTAAGGCATCTGATACAAAATATGTAAATAAAAATGCAATAAATTTTTTTTTAAAAAGAAACCCACAAGATTTTCACAAAATACTGAAAGTCTACAAACTCCGTGGAGGGGGGAATATCCAATCTTGATCCTGTGGTATACACCAGTTTATTTGCATCCTAGCATTAAATCTGAGATTATCTAAATCCCTGAAAATTGAGAAGGGGGTACAAATTCGGAAGCTTTGGCACCTAGTTTTTCAGTTTGTCCAATAATGTAATTATATATTTGCTCGGTTGAAGATCTTTCCATTCCTCACAAATATAGGAGTGGAGGTGAAAGCCTGTGTGTTGTTCCTGATTGCGTCTGCCTCTCTAATTCTAAATCACCTTCTTGACACTGTCCTCTTCCTCTTGCCTTTTCTCATAATGTGAAAAGTCATCAAGGAAGGAGGTGGTATGTTTGTAGCTAGCTATGATTCAGAGAACTTGGCAAGCTTTCTCCAGGGGGACCACCTATCGCTGAAATGATAGGTTTATTAAACTGTGCATGTCCTGTTTAAACAACATAAGGGTGGGTGGGAGGTACAAAGGACAAATCCATCCTGCACCTCTTTTTTTCTATGCATTATGTGCTCTTTGAGGCCTATTTTTTAAAACTGCCATCCTGTCTGCCACTGGAGTGCCACTCCTAGATGGGCCAGGTGTTTGTGCCGTCCACTTCTGTCGCTTAGCTTAGTTATCCAGCTACCTTGGTGAAACCTTTTGGCCTAAAAACAATATTGTGAGGTTTGAGGTGTTTAGAATAGACTGGAAATGAATGGAAATGAATGTTATTGAAGTTAATAATATGGTAGGATCAAAATTACCCCCACATTCTGTGATTTTAGCTATTTTTATTCTTTTGTTTTTACAAAAAAATCCAAATGCAAAACCAAAACCCGAAAGTGTGGTTTTGGCAAAACCAATCCAGATCCAAAACACGAATGGAGATCCAGATCCAAAACCAAAACATGAAGCCTGAAAAGTATCTGCCACACATTTCTAATTGCAGTCCCCCATGTACAAAATTTTATAGCTAAAACAAAGGGGAGAGCCCTAGTAGAAAGCAATTACTTTCTAAATATAAAGTCTTATATTCTATCCCAAAATACTGTACTTATATTTTAAAATTCCCATTCACTTATGGACAAACCAGTCTCTAGTTGTTTTTTTTTAATCGAAATGAAAGATATCATTAAGTGTATTAAAGTGCAGAACTCTCTTGTTTACCAGAAAACAGATGGGTTGCCTTAAATGTAATAAATTATTTTACTTTATAAAACATAGGCACCACAATTTACACTTTTCTTTTACAGGAGACAAAATTGATATTATCCATTTTATTGACTACTGTTTTGACAGTTCTTGCTGGAATGCAAATGTGGAATGAAGTATGTAGGATGTACATATGTTTATTATCTATTTTGTTGCACTGTACAGTACTGTAGGTGTGATATTTTGAAACAAAAGTGACTTTGACACTGCCCATCCTTCCTCCTCTGCTCTCCTCCTGATCTTCACTGTGGTGGGCTCTGCATCTGCACTGGAAGCTCCTCCTGACTGCTTCCTCCCAAAATGTCCTGCTCAGCATGGTGCTGCTATCAAATAACTAATTTAGTCGGTGGTTTTAGCCTAGTCAACCAGTTATCCTCCTTCATTTGCTAACCTGCTTTACCTGCCAGTCTTCTGCAGTTCATGCTTAGACTAAATTCCAGTTATCAACATAAGCCCTTCTTATTTAGCTCCTGTACTTCTCAACTGCCTCTTTAGCTACATTCTGGACTTTATCCTGTTTTCTATAAATTTTCCCTGGACCCACTTGACCTACCAGTGCATTGGGCCCCTGACTCCTTGTACTAGACCTCTGCTGTGCTCCTAAGCTACTTGAACTAGCCTAGATCTCCACTTACTCTTATCATTAATGTAGGTTCAGGATTCATCTAGCAGGGAAGAGTGGACTAAGATGAACCAGCAGTTAAGTTGACCCAGGAGGAATGACTGAAGGAACTTCAAAGACTAATCAACACTTTATACAGTATTTCCCTGCAATGTTAATAGGTGGGATACTGTATGAAATGCTGACCAGATTTTGTATGAAACTTGTTTCATTGTGGAATAAACTTGAAAAAGTCAATTGGTCAGTTTATCCCCATATGACTCAGTTTACGAATTGTTTTGGATCAAATTACCCCTAACATGGGGCAAGTTGAGTCACACGGCAATTATTTTCAGAAGTATTATTTTCATAGCCCTTTGTCATAATTCGATTAACAGGTGACATAAAGAAATAAGGGTAGATGACTTTGTTTCATGTCTATCTAATTTTTCCTTGCCTAGGTGACAATTTACTGTAAGTAAAATTTGGCTTACCTCACTCTCACCTACTTCTGAAGCTCTGTAACACATGCCCTCCATTGATCAGGCTCCTCTCTGCATCAACTGGCTGCTCCCCTATTGTGGTAACCTCCCAGCCATTCCAGAAGCACACCCAATCAGCTCTTTTAAAACTGCATGTTTTGCCTTATGCTCCCTGGATAGTTCCTATAGTCTTGCTATTATTTTCTCTTACTGTGTTTTATTTGCCTTACCTGTTTTAATTTATGCTTTTTATTATTATTTATTATTATTATTATTAGTAGTAGTAGTAGTAGTAGTAGTAGTAGTAGTAATAGCAGTAGTAGTAGTAGCAGCAGCAGCAGCAGTATTATGATGATGATGATGATGATGATGATGATAATGATGATGATTATTAGCCTTAGTTGTCCCTTTCCCTTGTCTGTAACCTTGTTTGTATTGCTTTGTATATATTGTGTACCTTATTGCAGAACATTTTTTTTGCCCATTTTTGGTTTACATTTTGCTCTCTTATCTCTTGCCATGCTCCCCTGATCCCACTACATTGTTATGATGTGCAGCCAAGTAACATTTTGCTTTTCCATTTCCCTTTTCTGTTTTGCCTCATGGCTGACCCTTCAGAGTTCTCCACTTTCTTCTCTTCCCCACTCTTGCAACATCCATTGCCCCGTTTGCTATTATCCTTTCTCATATTTCCTCTCTATACCTCTATCTCCCCCGCTTTCCATACCACCCACCATATACACTTCCTTTAATTTTTCTAACCCTGTCTACTGTCCTATCCTAACTCTCTTCCTCTCTCTCACTCAACCCACCACTCTCTTTGGCTCTCTTGAGATCAGTTTACAACAAACTGGACTTCATACCTGACCACTTTCTCTTACTCCCTTAACCTACTTGCTATTAATAAAATATGTGTCAACCCATCATACAACATTTACCTCAATGCTTTCTTAGTAGGAGGCCTCTTTCCTGCATCCATAGTCCCTGTGACCATGAATGTAGATTTCTTCATCTCTCCTGCTGCACTGTCTGGGTCCTACACCTTGATACCTAAAGTACCTCTTTTGTTCCTCCTTTGAGGTTCCCTCTAGCTGCCGCTTTCACCTATTTCACATTTGTGCTGCAGTTATCTTCCCTTATCCCTCTTCTCCACAACCTATTTTCTGACCTTCCCTCCCTTATTCTGTTTGACTTCACTATCTTATTGGACAATCTCATTGATGTTACTTCTCCAAAACTGCTCTTCTTCACCATATCATTTGTCCACACTCAATGGACTTATCCCACTCCCACATCAGTGGTCACTCTCTTGACCTAGTTTTGTCCCACTAGTGTGATATCTCTTAATTTTCCGCTTCCCCTCTCTTTGACCAACATTTTCCTTCCTTTGGTCATTCCCTCCCGATTTCACCTTCCCTCCCTCCCAAGGTTACACTAATCAAGCAGAACCTTGCTGTTCTGAATCATGCCCTATTCTCCTCCTCCCTTGGCACCAGCTCTCTCCTGTTTCCACACTCTTCTGCACTGACCTAGTTGTCTCAGTCTACAACTGCTCCCTGCTCTTGATTTTCTTGCCCTGACCATCGCTTGCAGACTTCACCAATTAACATTCTAATCTCACTAGCTACCTTCAGAAATATTCCCACACAGCAGATCAGTATTGGAGGATATTATGCACTTATGCTCACTACATCAAATTTCTTATCTCCTCTCTGTCCTCTAACCATGGATCCTCTTTACTATTTTTAACTTTCTCCTTTGCCCATCTACTCCTTTGCTATGTGTTGAAAGGAACCAAGATTGTTTTTATTATTACCACTCTGAGGATTGCCGAATTTGTGTCTATTTCTCCAACAACAAGAAAATTTTCACTTCGGAATGTGACTATTTTAATTAATTTGTATTCACCTTTAGCTTTCATCTAATGGACAAAACCTAATTTATCCTTCTAAGGATTGACTATATAATTATTCATATGAAAATTGTGTACTTGCTTTCCCATGAATTTGGGATTATTACATCTTTGTGTGTAGTGCACAGGTGTTCCTTCTTCAATTTTATTGTAACACTTAAAACCTGGACCATTAGGGTGCCTTGAGGATTGTATTTTTGAGCTTCTGCTATAGTGGTTAAGCCTCTATCTCTCAAACCACTTGTTTTCCATATCTACCCCTGTCGTCACCTCCCACTGATTTCCTCTACCTGTGGATGTCTGTTCTTAGCCCTCTTCTCATCTACTTCTATACCTCCTCTCATTAAGCCTCATAAGTTCCATAGGCCTCCAATACTATCTATATACTGATGACACCCAGATTTACTTCTTCTCCCCTGACCTCTCTTTCTCCATCCTATAATTTATCTCCGACTTTCTGTGTGGCATCTCTTACTGGATGTATTGTTTTTCAAAGTTTCCTACATTACTCCTCATCTCTCTTTCTGTGTTGAAAACATCCTCTTCTCTTGTGTCCACTAAGTCTGATGCCTCTGTGTTATCCTCTACTTCACTCTCCACTCCACAAATCATGGCCATCTCTCTGCACTGCTCAGGAACATCACCAGAATCCTACTATTCAATTCCACTGATGCTACAAAATTCACTTTTGCTTTTGTCACTTCCTGCTTAGATTACTGTAACATCTTAACTTCCGGTCTCCCTCTCTCACCTTCCCCCCACTACAGTCTGTTCTTAATGCTGCTTCTCATCTGCTTTTCCTCTCCTAGTGCACAGTGTCTGCCTCCCACTTGATCTCCTACATAACTGGTTGCTAATCCCATTTAAGAATTTAGTTGAAGCTACAAAGCCTTAAACTATTCCTCCCCTCACTACATACTGTGCATCCAGAAAGTATTCACATTACTTTTTCCCCCTCAAAATTCTTCACACAATACCACATAATCATAGGTGTGCGCAGGGGGGGTGCCTGGTGCGCACAGGCACCCCCTAATATCTGGCACCCCGATCTCACATGCCTGATGCAGCGATCGCAGAGCAGGCTGATTACTGTCCCCACTGCGCTGCGCCCTGTCAGGACTGCATTACTGACCGGATGCCTGGGTTAATCAAGGGTGCCACTGCCACCGGCTTTCAAACTCCCGGCTCCACCTCCATGTACAAAAAAAGCGTGATGTGATGTGATTACGTCATGCTGCTCGCACGCCCACCCGCCACACCCGCCACATGCTCACCTCTCTCCTTCTATGCTATGCCAACGCCAGCCACTGATGAGGATCAGCATGCAGCCAGCATTCCTCTTAGGAAGACAAATTCAATATTGGCAGGCGGTCGGCAGCAGCATTGACACGTCACTCGTTTTTCCAGCAGCAGGAGTACTAGTCTGCGACTGTCAGTGTCAGTGAGTGACTGACTTGTAAGTAAGCTGCTGCAGCTTGCAGGGGAAAGAGAGGGGGAGCCAGACCAGGCTGAGGAGGAGCAGTGTAATTGCAGTGAGTGCCATCGGGGGTGTTTGTTTGGTGCACACCACAACATCTGACAATGTATCTGCTTTATTAGGATTGGTACAAGGGTGGATATTTTATATTGCGTTGACCGTCAATAGATGGTGCTAAACACGCCCAAAAGGCGGTGCTAGACACACCCCTCCGACGGTGCACCCCCTAATAAAATGTGCTGCGCACGCCTATGCACATAATGACAATGAGAAAAAAGTATTTTTTGAGATTTTTCCAAATTTATAAAAAAACAACTAAGAAATCACATGTACATAAGTATTCACAGCCTTTGCTCAATACTTTGTTGATGCACGTTTGGCAGCAATTACAGCCTCAAGTCTTTTTGAATATGATGCTACAAGCTTCACTCACCTATCTTTGGGCAGTTTTGTCCATTCCTCTTTGCAGCACCTCTCAAGCTCCATAAGGTTGGATGGGAAACGTCGGTGCACAGCCATTTTCAGATCTCTCCAGATATGTTCAATCGGATTCAAGTCTGGGCTCTAGCTGGACCACTCAAGGACATTCACAGAGTTGTCCTGAAGCCACTCCTTTGATATCTTGGCTGTGTGCTCAGGGTCATTGTCCTGCTGAAAGATGAACCATCGCCCCAATCTGAGGTCAAAGATGCTCTTGAGCAGATTTTCATCCAGGATGTCTCTGTATATTGCTGCATTCACCTTTCCCTCTATCCTGACTAGTCTCCCAGTTCCTGCTGCTGAAAAACATCCCGACAGCATGATGCTACCACCACCATGCTACACTGTAGGGATGGTATTGGCCTGGTGATGAGTGGTGCCTGGTTTCCTCAAAAAATGATGCCTGGCATTCACGCCAAATAGTTCAATCTTTGTCTCATCAGACCATAGAATTTTGTTTCTTATGGTCTGAGACTCCAAGACCATTTTGGCAAACTCCAGGTAGGCTGCCATGTGCTTTTTACTAAGGAGTGGCTTCAATCTGGCCACTGTACCATACAGGCCTGATTGCTGGATTGCTGCAGAGATGGTTGTCCTTCTGGAAGGTTCTCCTCTCTCGACAGAGGTATGCTGTAGCTCTGACAGAGTGATCATTGGGTTCTTGGTCACCTTCCTGACTAGGGCCCTTCTCCCCTGATCACTCAGTTTAGACAGCCGTCCAGCTTTAGGAACAGTCCTGGTGGTTCCAAACTTCTTCCATTTATGGATGATGGAGGTCACTGTGCTCATTTGGACCTTCAAAGCAGCAGATATTTTTCAGTACACTTACCCATATCTGTGCCTTAACACAATCTTGTCTCAGAGGTCTACAGACAATTCCTTTGATATCATGCTTGGTTTGTGCTCAGACATGCACTGTCAAGTGTGAGACCTTATATAGACAGGTGTGTGCCTTTCCAATTCATGTCCAATCAAATGAATTTACCAGAGGTGGACTTCAATTAAGCTGTAAGAACATCTCAAGGATGATCAGTTGAAACAGGATGCACCTAAGCTCAATTTTGAGCTTCAAGGCAAAGGGTGTGAATACTTATGTACATGTGATTTCATAGTTTTCACATTGTCATTATGGGGTATTGTGTGTAGAATTTTGAGGGAAAAAAATGAATTTATTCCATTTTGGAATAATGCTGTAACATAAAATGTGGAAAAAGTGAAGCGCTGTGAATACTTCCCGGATGCACTGTATCTAACCTGTTCTCTCTTTGCAGTTCTCTTTGTTCTCACCACTCTATCTCTGTCCAGCAACCATTCTTCTCCTTGGTCACTTCCTCTTATATTAATTTCCTAGATTTTTCTGGAACTCACTGCCTCACCCAATAATAATCTCATTTAGTCTCTCCTTCATTTTATTGTTTAAATGTTCCTGCTTTCATGATTATTCTTACAGATGTACATATGTATGTTCTAAAATAGTTTTTCTTATTCATTGTTATTGTTCCTGCTTCTCTTTTGTAGTAAGTTTTATAAATGTGTCTGTTTATTGTAAATATGTCACTGCTAAACTAGACTCGTGATGAGTCAGTGGACCATTCCCCATGCTAATGTAGCAGTAAAGTTGAAAAATTACAGTACTTTGCAAAAATGTTCCCTATTTAGAATAATTATACTACTTTTGAAGAAATTATGTGGAAATGAGGATGCTGCACAGTGAAACTAAAAGCAGCTCAAATTAATACCAAAACAACTGCCATTATTACTGTACATTGTAATCATATGGCACAAAATAAAGTAAAAATTTTTTTTCAAGCACGGTGTGGTTCTTAATCTTCTTACAATTGTCATTTTCTCATAAATGACATATGTAAGAAAGAAGCATAAGCATATCATAGGGGATAATTTAGACCTGATCGTAGCAGCAAATTTGTTAGCAGTTGGGCAAAACCATGGGGGTCATTCCGAGTTGATCGTAGCTGTGCTAAGTTTAGCACAGCTACGATCGTTAACTCAGACACGGGGGGAAGCCCAGCACAGGGCTAGTCCGCCCCGCATGTCAGTGCTGGCCCCCCCCGCACAAATAAAAAAGCATCGCATGGAGACCATGCCTTTGTATTTGTGGAGTAACTCCCAGGAGTAACTGGCTAGGAGTTGCTTGTCTCTCCCGCTGGCCGCAGCGGCTGCGTGACACGTCACTCAGCCACCACAGCCCGCCCCCCCCAACGGTCCAGCCACGCCTGCGTTGGCCGGACCGCTCCCCCTAAATGGCAGCTAAACGCTGCCGTTCAAACCCCTTCCACCTAGCGACCACCTCTGTCTCAGAGGCGATCGCTAGGTAACGAAAGCTGCCATGCATCGGCATGCGCAGTTCTGACCCTATCGCTGCACTTTGACAAAATGCAGCGAGCGATCGGGTTGGAATGACACCCCATGTGCACTGCAGGTGTGGCAGATATAACATTTGCAGAGAGACTTAGATTTGGGTGGGTTATTTTGTTTCTGTGCAGAGTAAATACTGGCTGTTTTATTTTTACACTGCAATTTAGATTTCAATTTGAACACACCCCACCTAAATCTAACTCTCTCTGCACATGTTATATCTGCCCCACCTGCAGTGCACATGGGTGGTCATTCCGAGTTGATCGCTCGTTATTTTTTCCCCGCAACGGAGCGATTAGTCGCTAATGCGCATGCGCAATGTCCGCAGTGCGACTGCGCCAAGTAAATTTGCTATTAAGTTAGGTATTTTACTCACGGCATTACGAGTTTTTTTCTTCGTTCTGGTGATCGTAGTGTGATTGACAGGAAGTGGGTGTTTCTGGACGGAAACTGGCCGTTTTATGGGTGTGTGCGAAAAAACGATGCCGTTTCTAGGAAAAACGGGGGAGTGGCTGAAGAAACGGGGGAGTGTCTGGGTGAACGCTGGGTGTGTTTGTGACGTCAAACCAGGAACGAAACTGACTGAACTGATCGCAGTGGCAGAGTAAGTCTCGAGCTACTCAGAAACTGCTAAGAACTGTCTATTCGCAAATCTGCTAATCTTTCGTTCGCAAATCTACTATGCTAAGATTCACTCCCAGTAGGCGGCGGCTTAGCGTGTGCAAAGCTGCTAAAAGCAGCTTGCGAGCGAACAACTCGGAATGAGGGCCCTGGTTCTGCCCAACTGCTAACAAATTTGCTGCTACGATCAGGTCTAAAAGTAAGACTAACACCCAGAGGCACCAGAAATAAGGAATGCCCTTACTAGGTTTGGTACCATCCCAATTATTCTTTTAAAGAGTTCCACAATCCTAATATGACACCAAAAATCAAACAGATCCTTGTGTAATCCAATATGGTGGATAAAATCTAGCATATACTGTAACACACATACAGCATAATTGTGCAGCATCCCTAGTAGATGAGATATAGAAAAGGCCACATAGTATAGGTCTTTAAGAACAGGGGTGCAGATTCTCCTGTTCCTCCAAGAGTTTCCTGCAATACCTGATATTCTCGCAACTGAAGAATTTTGACTATATATTCTTTCTCATAAATGTATACATTTTAGAAAAAGGTTGCATAGTCAAAACATTTGCAAGGAGCTCCTATGCTCAGACTAACACACCACAACACTGCTAATCATTTCAATAGTCTCATGCAACCTGTCTTGGGGTGTTTCTATTTAAAAAGAAGACTCTGTTTAGTGAGCACTTTCAGGAAATATATCCTTATCAGTTTAAATATATTACATTTATTAGGTAAGTGTTAAGACAATCAAAAAGATACATACTGTAACAAAAATTATATATAGCTGTATCACATATCAGAAATTCTGAAGTGTTTATATAATCACCAATAAAGATTGGTCTGTCTTTTCATTCTGATAATACAAATATAAATAATTCAAAGGAATATACTTCCTGCATATAAAGTAAGGGTTCCCAGCAGATTCTCAGTATTGGAGATGGTATAAATAATATATCCTATCAGTAGGCATCATTTTACATCCTCATTTCATATACTCTGGTTGAGGCTTGCACTCCTGTTTCTGGCACCTATATCAAGCAGTGAATATTCAGTATAACTGATACTTCCAGAGAGATCTCTTTTGTTCTGTATTGGTTCAATATTTATATCACAAATGCTACACAGTGTATGATCAATACTGTATCAATTTTCCAAATAAGTTTTTTTTTTTTGCCAACACAGTAGTCTTGACTACACAACAAAGACCTTGAAAAATGTTGTTTCAAGACAGAGGCGTCACCAGGTGTGGTGACACCTGGTGCACATTCTGCATTACTGCACCCCCCACTCAACTTGCCGGAGCTGAAAAGGGGGCGTGGCCTGATTTGAAGGGGCATGGCCTTGCTGATCTCCTCTTCACTCGGGGGGGCGTGTCCAGCTTACCCAGGCTGTAGATGCTGGCTGCCCCCTCCCAGAGACTGTGCCGGCTCCTTATCTGTGACAGGAGCCGAGTGCTGCAGAGGATTATCACACTGCAGAACTGGGCTCCTGTCACTGCAAAAGAGCTGATACTTTGGTGTCACCCCTTCCAAGGGTGACACCTGGGTGCAGGCCACACCCCATGTGCCCACCTTCTGATGCCACTGTTTCAAGATACTGTGATTGTGTGTAGAAGCAAGTCATCATGTCTTCAACACAGCAGTCATAACTACACAACACAGACCTTGGAACAGGTATATACAAGGTACAGTAATACAGTTGTATCAGTAACCTTCAGAGAAAATATCAAATGGATAGATTATTCTGTGTGCAAAAGCAAGTTATTGTATCACTTCCCCAGAGCTGTATTAAGGGGGACTGGGGGAACGGGGGGCTCCGAGTGTAAGTACCCTGGACCCCCAAGCTGAAAGGGCCCCCTCCACCAGCCACAGATTGGATCTCTGTTACAGATCTGATCCACAGCGCTGAGCTCCCCACTGGCTGCTTTCACATCCGCTGCCGCCGCAGAGCTTTGCTGTGCTGCCAAGCAACAGCTCAGCTGTCCAATGGTATGTGCAGCTGGCTGGAGCGCAGGCTGCAGGGAAGAAAGAGGCAGGATTCCTAGTATGCCATGCACATAGCAACAACATGTGAAGGTTTTTGTGCTCGAAGGAGAGAACTTCAAGCGCTCATTTTCTTATTTCTGTGTGAGTTTAATATTTCTGGATGCATACATCTTTTTTATGAATTAAATTTGAAGTTAAGGTTTCTGGGTCCCTTATATAGTATATATGTATATGCACACACATATACACACATATATATATATATGCGTGTGTATATAAGTATATATATATTAGCGATGAGCGGGTTCGGTTCCTCTGAAGCCGAACCCCCCCGAACTTCACCCATTTTACACGGGTCCGAGGCATACTCGGATTCTCCCGTATGGCTCGGTTAACCCGAGCGCGCCCAAACGTCATCATCCCGCTGTCGGATTCTCGCGAGATTCGGATTCTATATAAGCAGCTGCGCGTCACCGCCATTTTCACTCGCGCATTGGAAATGTTAGGGAGAGGACGTGGCTGGCGTCCTCTCCGTTTATTAATTGTTGATGCAAATATTTGTGCTTGCTTATATCTTCTTAATTGTGGGGACTGGGGAGCAGCTGTATTATTAATATAGGAGGAGTACAGTGCAGAGTTTTGCTGATCAGTGACCACCAGTTTTATCTGTTCTCTGCCTGAAAAAAACGCTCCTTATATGTGCTCAGTGTGCTGCATATATCTGTGCTCACACTGCATAATTGTGGGGACTGGGGAGCAGCTGTATTATATAGGAGGAGTACAGTGCAGAGTTTTGCTGACAGTGACCACCAGTATACGTTGTCTGCCTGAAAAACACTCCATATCTGTGCTCAGTGTGCTGCATATATCTGTGCTCACACTGCTTTATTGTGGGGACTGGGGACCACCAGTATAATATTATATAGGAGGAGTACAGTGCAGAGTTTTGCTGACCAGTGACCACCAGTATACGTTAACTTGTCTGCCTGAAAAACACTCCATATCTGTGCTGCATTGTAGTATATAGTAGGAGTACAGTGCATAATTTTGCTGACCACCAGTATATAATATATAGGAGTACGGTACAGAAGGCCACTGCTGTACCTACCTCTGTGTCGTCAAGTATACTATCCATCCATACCTGTGGTGCATTTCAGTTTTGCACAGTTTGCTGACCACCAGTATATAATATATAGCATTACGGTACAGTAGGCCACTGCTGTACCTACCTCTGTGTCATCAAGTATACTATCCATCCATACCTGTGGTGCATTTCAGTTTTGCACAGTTTGCTGACCACCAGTATATAATATATAGCATTACGGTACAGTAGGCCACTGCTGTACCTACCTCTGTGTCGTCAAGTATACTATCCATCCATACCTGTGGTGCATTTCAGTTTTGCACAGTTTGCTGACCACCAGTATATAATATATAGCATTACGGTACAGTAGGCCACTGCTGTACCTACCTCTGTGTCGTCAAGTATACTATCCATCCATACCTGTAGTACATTTCAGTTTTGCACAGTTTGCTGACCACCAGTATATAATATATAGCAGTACGGTACAGTAGGCCACTGCTGTACCTACATTTGTGTCGTCAAGTATACTATCCATCCATACCTATGGTGCATTTCAGTTGTGCGCAGTATATATAGTAGTAGGCCATTGCTATTGATACTGGCATATAATTCACACAATCAAAAATGGAGAACAAAAATGTGGAGGTTAAAATAGGGAAAGATCAAGATCCACTTCCACCTCGTGCTGAAGCTGCTGCCACTAGTCATGGCCGAGACGATGAAATGCCATCAACGTCGTCTGCCAAGGCCGATGCCCAATGTCATAGTAGAGAGCATGTAAAATCCAAAAAACAAAAGTTCAGTAAAATGACCCAAAAATCAAAATTGAAAGCGTCTGATGAGAAGCGTAAACTTGCCAATATGCCATTTACGACTCGGAGTGGCAAGGAACGGCTGAGGCCCTGGCCTATGTTCATGGCTAGTGGTTTAGATTCACATGAGGATGGAAGCACTCATCCTCTCGCTAGAAAAATGAAAAGACTTAAGCTGGCAAAAGCACAGCAAAGAACTGTGCGTTCTTCTAAATCACAAATCCCCAAGGAGAGTCCAATTGTGTCGGTTGCGATGCCTGACCTTCCCAACACTGGACGTGAAGAGCATGCGCCTTCCACCATTTGCACGCCCCCTGCAAGTGCTGGAAGGAGCACCCGCAGTCCAGTTCCTGATAGTCAAATTGAAGATGTCACTGTTGAAGTACATCAGGATGAGGATATGGGTGTTGCTGGCGCTGGGGAGGAAATTGACAAGGAGGATTCTGATGGTGAGGTGGTTTGTTTAAGTCAGGCACCCGGGGAGACACCTGTTGTCCGTGGGACGAATATGGCCATTGACATGCCTGGTCAAAATACAAAAAATAATCACCTCTTCGGTGTGGAATTATTTCAACACAAATGTGGACAACAGGTGTCAAGCCATATGTTGCCTTTGTCAAGCTGTAATAAGTAGGGGTAAGGACGTTAACCACCTAGGAACATCCTCCCTTATACGTCACCTGGACCGCATTCATCAGAAGTCAGTGACAAGTTCAAAAACTTTGGATGACAGCGGAAGCAGTCCACTGACCACTAAATCCCTTCCTCTTGTAACTAAGCTCCTGCAAACCACACCACCAACTCCCTCAGTGTCAATTTCCACCTTACACAGGAAAGCCAATAGTCCTGCAGGCCATGTCACTGGCAAGTCTGACGAGTCCTCTCCTGCCTGGGATTCCTCCGATGCATCCTTGAGTGTAACGCCTACTGCTGCTGGCGCTGCTGTTGTTGCTGCTGGGAGTCGATCGGCATCCCAGAGGGGAAGTCAGAAGCCACTTGTACTACTTCCAGTAAGCAATTGACTGTCCAACAGTCCTTTGCGAGGAAGATGAAATATCACAGCAGTCATCCTGTTGCAAAACGGATAACTCGGGCCTTGGCAGCCTGGGCAGTGAGAAACATGGTTCCGGTATCCACCGTTAATTCAGAGGCAACTAGAGACTTGATTGAGGTACTGTGTCCCCGGTACCAAATACCATCTAGGCTCCATTTCTCTAGGCAGGCGATACCGAAAATGTACACAGACCTCAGAAAAAGAGTCACCAGTGTCCTAAAAAATGCAGTTAAACCCAATGTCGACTTAACCACGGACATGTGGACAAGTGGAGCAGGGCAGACTCAGGACTATATGACTGTGACAGCCCACTGGGTAGATGTATTGCCTCCCGCAGCAAGAACAGCAGCGGCGGCACCAGTAGCAGCATCTCGCAAACGCCAACTCGTTCCTAGGCAGGCTACGCTTTGTATCACCGCTTTCCAGAAGAGGCACACAGCTGACAAACTCTTACGGAAACTGAGGAACATCATCGTAGAATGGCTTACCCCAATTGGACTCTCCTGGGGATTTGTGACATCGGACAACGCCACCAATATTGTGCGTGCATTACATCTGGGCAAATTCCAGCACGTCCCATGTTTTGCACATACATTGAATTTGGTGGTGCAGAATTATTTAAAAAATGACAGGGGCGTGCAAGAGATGCTGTCAGTGGCCCGAAGAATTGCGGGCCACTTTCGGCATTCATCCACCGCGTGCCGAAGACTGGAGCACCACCAAACATTCCTGAACCTGCCCTACCATCATCTGAAGCAAGAGGTGGTAACGAGGTGGAATTCAACCCTCTATATGCTTCAGAGGATGGAGGAGCAGCAAAAGGCCATTCAAGCCTATACATCTGCCCACGATATAGGCAAAGGAGGGGGAATGCACCTGACTCAAGCGCAGTGAAGAATGATTTCAACGTTGTGCAAGGTTCTGCAATCCTTTGAACTTGCCACACGTGAAGTCAGTTCAGACACTGCCAGCCTGAGTCAGGTCATTCCCCTCATCAGGCTTTTGCAGAAGAAGCTGGAGACATTGAAGGAGGAGCTAAAACAGAGCGATTCCGCTAGGCATATGGAACTTGTGGATGGAGCCCTTAATTCGCTTAACCAGGATTCACGGGTGGTCAATCTGTTGAAATCAGAGCACTACATTTTGGCCACCGTGCTCGATCCTAGATTTAAAACCTACGTTGTATCTCTCTTTCCGGCAGACACAAGTCTGCAGAGGTTCAAAGACCTGCTGGTGAGAAAATTGTCAAGTCAAGCGGAACGTGACCCGTCAACAGCTCCTCCTTCACATTCTCCCGCAACTGGAGGTGCGAGGAAAAGGCTAAGAATTCCGAGCCCACCCGCTGGCAGTGATGCAGGGCAGTCTGGTGCGAGTGCTGACATCTGGTCCGGACTGAAGGACCTGCCAATGATTACTGACATGTCGTCTACTGTCACTGCATATGATTATCTCACCATTGAAAGAATGGTGGTGTATTATATGAGTGACTGCATCCAAGTAGGCACGTCAGACAGTCCGTACGTATACTGGCAGGAAAAAGAGGCAATTTGGAGGCCCTTGCAGAAACTGGCTTTATTTTACCTAAGTTGCCCTCCCTCCAGTGTGTACTCCAAAAGAGTGTTTAGTGCAGCCGCTCACCTTGTCAGCAATCGGCGTACGAGGTTACTTACAGAAAATGTGGAGAAGATGATGTTCATCAAAATGAATGAAAATGAATTATAATCAATTCCTCCGTGGAGACATTCACCAGCAGCAATTGCCTCCAGAAAGTACACAGGGATCTGAGATGGTGGATTCCAGTGGGGACGAATTAATAATCTGTGAGGAGGGGGATGTACACAGTGAAAGGGGTGAGGAATCGGAGGATGATGATGAGGTGGACATCTTGCCTCTGTAGAGCCAGTTTGTGCAAGGAGAGATTGATTGCTTCTTTTTTGGTGGGGGCCCAAACCAACCAGTCATTTCAGTCACAGTCGTGTGTCATACCCTGTCGCTGAAATTATGGGTTCGTTAAAGTGTGCATGTCCTGTTTATACAACATAAGGGTGTGTGGGAGGGCCCAAGGACAATTCCATCTTGCACCTCTTTTTTCTTTCATTTTTCTTTGCATCATGTGCTGTTTGGGGACATCCTGCCTGACACTGCAGTGCCACTCCTAGATGGACCAGGTGTTTGTGTCAGCCACTTGTGTCGCTTAGCTTAGTCACACAGCGACCTTGGTGTGCCTCCTTTTTTCTTTGCATCATGTGCTGTTTGGGGACTATTTTTTTGAAGTGCCATCCTGCCTGACACTGCAGTGCCACTCCTAGATGGGCCAGGTGTTTGTGTCGGCCACTTGTGTCGCTTAACTTAGTCACACAGCGACCCTGGTGCGCCTCTTTTTTTCTTTGCATCATGTGCTGTTTGGGGACTATTTTTTTGAAGTGCCATCCTGCCTGACACTGCAGTGCCACTCCTAGATGGGCCAGGTGTTTGTGTCGGCCACTTGTGTCGCTTAGCTTAGTCACACAGTGACCTTGGTGCGCCTCTTTTTTTCTTTGCATCATGTGCTGTTTGGGGACTATTTTTTTGAAGTGCCATCCTGCCTGACACTGCAGTGTCACTCCTAGAAGGGCCAGGTGTTTGTGTCGGCCACTTGCGTCGCTTAGCTTAGTCACACAGTGACCTTGGTGCGCCTCTTTTTTTTTTGCATCATGTGCTGTTTGGGGACTATTTTTTTGAAGTGCCATCCTGCCTGACACTGCAGTGCCACTCCTAGATGGGCCAGGTGTTTGTGTCGGCCACTTGTGTCGCTTAGCTTAGTCACACAGCGACCTTGGTGCGCCTCTTTTTTTCTTTGCATCATGTGCTGTTTGGGGACTATTTTTTTGAAGTGCCATCCTGCCTGATACTGCAGTGCCACTCCTAGATGGGCCAGGTGTTTGTGTCGGCCACTTGCGTCGCTTAGCTTAGTCACACAGCGACCTTGGTGTGCCTCTTTTTTTCTTTGCATCATGTGCTGTTTGGGGACTATTTTTTTGAAGTACCATCCTGCCTGACACTGCAGTGCCACTCCTAGATGGGCCAGGTATTTGTGTCGGCCACTTGTGTCGCTTAGCTTAGTCACACAGCGACCTTGGTGCGCCTCTTTTTTTCTTTGCATCATGTGCTGTTTGGGGACTATTTTTTTGAAGTGCCATCCTGCCTGACACTGCAGTGCCACTCCTAGATGGGCCAGGTGTTTGTGTCGGCCACTTGTGTCGCTTAGCTTAGTCACACAGCGACCTTGGTGCGCCTCTTTTTTTCTTTGCATCATGTGCTGTTTGGGGACTATTTTTTTGAAGTGCCATCCTGCCTGACACTGCAGTGCCACTCCTAGATGGGCCAGGTGTTTGTGTTGGCCACTTGCGTCGCTTAGCTTAGTCACACAGCGACCTTGGTGTGCCTCTTTTTTTCTTTGCATCATGTGCTGTTTGGGGACTATTTTTTTGAAGTGCCATCCTGCCTGACACTGCAGTGCCACTCCTAGATGGGCCAGGTATTTGTGTCGGCCACTTGTGTCGCTTAGCTTAGTCACACAGCGACCTTGGTGCGCCTCTTTTTTTCTTTGCATCATGTGCTGTTTGGGGACTATTTTTTTGAAGTGCCATCCTGCCTGACACTGCAGTGCCACTCCTAGATGGACCAGGTGTTTGTGTCAGCCACTTGTGTCGCTTAGCTTAGTCACACAGCGACCTTGGTGTGCCTCTTTTTTTCTTTGCATCATGTGCTCTTTGGGGACTATTTTTTTGAAGTGCCATCCTGCCTGACACTGCAGTGCCACTCCTAGATGGGCCAGGTGTTTGTGTCGGCCACTTGTGTCGCTTAACTTAGTCACACAGCGACCCTGGTGCGCCTCTTTTTTTCTTTACATCATGTGCTGTTTGGGGACTATTTTTTTGAAGTGCCATCCTGTCTGACACTGCAGTGCCACTCCTAGATGGGCCAGGTGTTTGTGTCGGCCTCTTGGGTCGCTTAGCTTAGCCATCCAGCGACCTCGGTGCAAATTTTAGGACTAAACATAATATTGTGAGGTGTGAGGTGTTCAGAATAGACTGAAAATGAGTGTAAATTATGGTTATTGAGGTTAATATTACTATGGGATCAAAATGACCCCCAAATTCTATGATTTAAGCTGTTTTTGAGGGTTTTTTGTAAAAAAACACCCGAATCCAAAAGACACCCGAATCCGACAAAAAATTTTCAGGGAGGTTTTGCCAAAACGCGTCCGAATCCAAAACACGGCCGCGGAACCGAATCCAAAACCAAAACACAAAACCCGAAAAATGTCCGGTGCACATCATATATATATATATATATATATAGACATGTGTGTGTATATATATATATATATATATATATATATGTGTGTTTGTGTGTGTGTGTGTGTGTGTGTGTTTGTGTGTTTGTGTGTGTGTATAACATTGCAAAAAAAGGCAATCAATTTCTCACTGTTAGTAATACCTGGGTGCCTTCCCACATAGAAACACATATAAAGCTGCGAAGACAGGCGGCGCTCAAAGGAATTAAACAGTGGCAGGAATCAAGAGACCGAGTCCCAAATATTGATTTATGTGTTTGTATGGATGTACAGTATGTGTACATATATATATATATATATATATATATATATATAGATATATATATAAATTCAAACAATCAGCCGCTCACGTTTTCCAGCAGTCATATGAGATGAAATAGAATGGTACTGGCTTGTGTACCCTACTATGAGGAACACTCCAATTAGCAGATTAGGGCAGTACTCCAAGACTCAGTATAAAAGCATTAACTGTTTTATTGTGCTCAATGATTCTGGGCATGTGACCCCGTTGTCAGGATATATATTAGATAATATATCCAAACAGCCCGTTACTGCCCTAATTCAAATGATACAGCTTGTATCATATATCTATATGTATATATTTGTATTATGGTTTGCATTTTAGACTTGAGGGCCCCCCTGTCTTAAGTACCCATTCTGTCCACCCCCCCTCCACCCCAAAGTCTTAATCCAGCTCTACACTTCTCTATAAAGATTTTATCAATTCTTCAGCATGGTGGACATAACTTTGTGACGTATACCTCCCTGGAGCAGCAGAAGTTAGATGTGCTACTTAATTCATGTAACCAAATAACAACAACCTTTCCAAGATATACCTTAATAAGTATGCCAAGTTCAAGTTGTGTAGAAAAACTAGTTCAGGGGGAACAGGGCAGCATATCTGCATTTCCCTGTCTCTGCTATTTCACACTCTAAATTAACAATTTGTAAGATCAAAGACCAGGTGAAGTTCCAAGTCTGAGAGGATCAGGTTACACAACTTTTGCCCTTCTGTTTGTATTCCTGAGGGTAATTACAGTAAGTAAGAAATATAGTACTGTAGCTTAAACAGGGAACATCTGAGTAGATGTGTTAGGTATAAAATATACTTTATAATTGCTTCCTAATCTGCTATTAACAGCTCCACAGTGTTCAATTGTCAGGAGCCATGTATGAAAAAAGGGGATTAGATTCCCAAGTGTATAGAGAAATCAGTACACGGAGAATAGGCCAGAATATCTGGATGTCCCTGTCCCTGCTACTGTTTATTTTCTCTTGAAAAGGTTGATGTGATTTGGTTACAAGAAAGTCATTTTCACATCTCCAAGGCCAGATCCTACGCGGGAATTGGAAACGGGTCCTTCCTGGGTGGGATCCGGCATTGGAGCCTAAGATCAGGTTGCCTGACCCGGCAATATGTACCCGTGTTAACCTGGCAATCTCCTGGGTCGATATCGGGTTATTTGTGCAATGTGAAAGGGGTAGAATTAAGTGGCACATTTAACTTCTGCTGCTTTAGGAAGGATTATGTTACAAAGTCATGTCCACTGTGCTGAAGAATTGATACATACTGTATGAATACAGAGAATTTATACAATAACTTGCTTTTGCGCACAGAATAATCTATCCATTTGATATTTTCTGTGAATGTTACTGATACAACTACAATACTGTACCTTGTATATACCTGTTCCAAGGTCTGTATTGTGTAGTTATGTCTGCTGTATTGAAGAGGTGATAATTTGCTTCTACACACAATGAGATTATCTTGAAACAGCCTTTTTTAAGGTCCTTGCTGTGTTGACAAAAAAATATATAAGGAAAATTGATATATTATTAATCATACTCTGTGTAGCATTTGTGCTGTAAATATTGAAACAATAGAGAACACAAGAGATCTCTCTGGAAGTGTCAGTTATACTGAATATCCACTACTTGATAGAGGTGCTAGAAACAGGAGTGAAGCTCTTAACCAGAGTATATGAACTGAGGATGTAAGATCATGTCTACTGATATATTATTTATAACATCTCCAATACTGAGAAACTGCTGGGAACCCTTGTTTTATGTACAAGAATTATATTCCTTTGAAATATTGATATACTGGGTTGACTAGTCTATGCTATTATTGCACTATTTGTAATATCAGAATAAAAAATCATCACCACCAATGATTGACAAATCAGTCATTATCTTTTTTGGTGAGTAAAATAAACACTTCAGAATTATTGATAAGTGATAAAGCCATATACTGTACATATATATAATTTTTTGTATGTATCCCTTTGATGGATCATTATCAGGATCTGACCTCTTATCAATTTTAATACGTACCTAATAAAAGTTTTTTTTAAATTGATATATATATACATATATTTTACTGTAAGAGTGCCCCTAAAAAAGAGTCTTTCTCTAGTAAGTGCTCTGTGAAACTCTGACTCTGGGGAGCACCACAAACCCACTTAATTGTATCTAGGATTTCTTTAGTATCCTGTTAGTAAATACAGGTACGGCACAGTAGTTGGTTGACCTTAGATCTTAAAATCTCCCCAGACACTCCTTTCAACTTATTTAGTTTTATTGTAAACTGAGGAGAGATCTAGTGCAAAGTCTCTCACCTCTTTATGGTGGTCATTCCGAGTTGTTCGCTCTGTATTTTTCTTCGCATCGCAGCAATTTTCTGCTAATTGCGCATGCGCAATGTTCGCACTGCGACTGCGCCAAGTAAATTTGCTATGCAGTTAGGAATTTTACTCACGGCATTACAAGGTTTTTTCTTCGTTCTGGTGATCGTAATGTGATTGACAGGAAGTGGGTGTTTCTGGGCGGAAACTGGCCGTTTTATGGGTGTTTGTGAAAAAACGCTGCCGTTTCTGGGAAAAACGCGGGAGTGTCTGAAGAAACGGGGGAGTGTCTGGGCGAACGCTGGGAGTGTTTGTGACGTCAAACCAGGAACGAAACTGACTGAACTGATCGCAGTTGCCGAGTAAGTGTGGAGCTACTCAGAAACTGCTAAGAAGTGTCTATTCGCAATTCTGCTAATCTTTTGTTCGCAATTTTACTATGCTAAGATTCACTCCCAGTAGGCGGCGGCTTAGCGTGTGCAAAGCTGCTAAAAGCAGCTTGCGAGCGAACAACTCGGAATGAGGGCCTATATTTTGTCAAACATATAGCATTTTTATTTAATCCGATATCATTGTGGTGGAAAGCTGTTACACAGAGGTTAAGGTGGGTCATGATCCTAATATATTTTATGCTTGATATTGAAATTTTAAGGATGATAAACCTCCTAATGATAATGTGTGGACCCCTTATTCAAAAGTAAAGCATTCAGTACCTTTAATACCAAGAAATAATGACACGGAGACTTGAATTTGGCAGAAAATTGTTAGCTATTTATTGTACCCTAACCATTAGAAAACCTGTAAATTGAAAATTTTAGTTAACATGCCGAGTCAGCCGGCATATGGTGGCAGAAAAAAGAACGGCTATATTCAACTGACGATAACCTTAAAACATTAAATTTCCAAACTATCCTAATTTAAACACAAACTATAAAATAGGTAATAGGTGCCCGACTCAGACCCCCACGGTGACTACCCACCCTGATGGGTGATGCCGCTGCCCCCGGACGGGTGGTCAAGTGGCCTTAAAAGTCAATGGAGGTGAGTGCACCTAAACCACACCAAACTGTAAATCACTGCAACTAACAAGACAAACTACAACCTGCCGTTCTTTTCCGCTAACAAATAGCCAACGATAAAACCAGACTAACAATTCAAAGCCAAGGCACTCCGTGCCAGAACCTCAACCAAACAGGGTTGGAGGGCGGGAAGGCAATTCAGCAGCAAGAGAGACCAAACTGGCCTAGCAGTCCCTATATATACTGACCCTCCCCTCTCACCATGGGCTGTACTTTCCTCGCAGCTAGGTCCACCCCTCACAGGAGGTTTAACTCTCTCTTTTCCTATGCAGTCATTTCGCTCTCCTAAACCTCCTAATGATAATGTGTGGACCCCTTATTCAAAAGTAAAGCATTCAGTACCTTTAATACCAAGAAATAATGACACGGAGACTTGAATTTGGCAGAAAATTGTTAGCCATTTATTGTACCCTAACCATTAGAAAACCTGTAAATTGAAATTTTTTGTTAACATGCCGATTCAGCCGGCATATGGTGGCAGAAAAAAGAACGGCTATATTCAACTGACGATAACCTTAAAACATTAAATTTCCAAACTATCCTAATTTAAACACAAACTATAAAATAGGTAATAGGTGCCTGACTCAGACCCCCACGGTGACTACCCACCCTGATGGGTGATGCCGCTGCCCCCGGACGGGTGGTCAAGCGGCCTTAAAAGTCAATGGAGGTGAGTGCACCTAAACCACACCAAACTGTAAATCACTGCAACTAACAAGACAAACTACAACCTGCCGTTCTTTTCCGCCAACAGCGAAAGACTCCTCCCCAAAGTCTTCGCACCGCCACCATACCCTCAACCTAACTCCTGCAACACGAGAAACAGATCCTCCAGGAAAAGCATCATCCCCTCATTGGACAGATGCACACCATCAGACCGAAAAAGGTGACTGTCTCGAAACCGAATCCTAGGATGGAAAACCACTTTGCCTCCATGGGACAACTCCCACTTCGCCACTGCCCCATTCACCTTCTGCCTGGCCTCATCAATCAGGCGACCGTCCACCACACCTCGCCAACTCAACCTTGGCACCATCATAGAGAACACCAAGACACAATTGGTCCACGCTGCGGCCACACTGGCCAGATCCTTCATCATGGCCCACCGCAGCTACAAAGATGTCCTCTTCCCCAGGTCGTTGCCACCTAAATGGACAACCAGCACCCTAGGGACTCCATGCTCGCTGACCTGACTGACTAATCTACTCTTCAGATCTTTCCACATCATCCCCCGCCAACCAAGCCAACGAACGTCATGAGCCCTAGGAAACATCTGTGCCCCCTCCGAGGCCAAAAACCTGGCTGCCTAGTACACATAAGAGTGGGCAACCACCCAGACTGCCAAATCATCTTCTACCCAACCTGAAGAGAAGGAAAGGGGTAAACATTTGGTTAATAAGAATCTAAAGCAGAGTTTATTAAACGCATTAACCTGAAGGATCTGCCAAAAGAAAAAATGGGTTTTCGTGTCTTGCAGAATTAACGGCCTAGCCGATCTGCACAAGCTTCCAGCCAATTGAAGCAGAACATAAACACACAATGGGAAAAATCAAAATAAAATAAGGAAAATAAACGGGGGGGGGGGGGGGGAGGGGGTATAAAATGGGAAAAACATGTAAGAACTCAGCTGGAGGTGAAAGAGTAAAAACCTGCTGAGGGACTTTGATTAGAACTGATCAGCCGAATTGTAGATTAGAATTCAGTCCGTCAAGTCAGGCAAAAAATCGCAAAAGTACTCCAGACCCCCGCTGCCAGCAGCGGCGAGTGGCTAATCCCTGAGTAGGATAAACAGGGGAGACAAACAGACACACCACACAAGGACGTACTGAACATTACAACATGACTTATACAACTACAAAGAAACAGAACCATTAGTCAAGCAAACAAATCATGCAACAGGGCGAATATATCGTCTGTAACTCGACGACTTCCATCGCCCCACTGCCTGGATTTCAGCCATGGAAAACCCTGCCGACGCAGCCGACGTCACAGCCCCGCTGCTGAAGGAATGCGTCCCGAAAGCAGCGGGTGGAAAACCCAAGCTCGCCAGACAGCGACCCAGCATCCAACAAAACTGATATTTCGTCAAGGGCAGACCGTCATAATGCAGCAACCACGACCCCCAACCATCGGGCCGAACTGCCGCATATTTCACTACCAACCTCACTGGGCAAATGCTCTCCTCCAGCGCCGAAACCAAGGTGACCCATCGGCCTCTACCTACTTGGTCCGTCTTAGAGCGACGCAATCTGCACAGCAAGGACCTCTCACCAACCACCACGTCATCGAGAAGCATGCGCTAATCCGCTCGCTTAGATGGCGCCACAAGCTCCGAAACCCGAAAGGCTCCGTGGTAAGCCATGGAGAACGCCAAACAGAACAGAAGCGATTCAAAAATAGACGACGCGATACTGCCAACCGCCATGATGACAGCCGGTAGCAAGGCCGCATCGATGGGCCGCCTCCTATCAGGCGGCGTTGGGGCCACGCGCGCCCACCCCTTCATCGCCTTAATCAGAAGCCCGCTCTTTGTCACGTCAGGGACACCCTTGATTTTGTTAAAGAACGAAATACCAGCTAAGTACCAGGACACCACCGCTCTGGACCTACCCGTAACAAACAGCTGCCAAATAAAAGAAAGCATCATCCGATGCCCGCTCTTGCCTTGTTGACTTCGTCCTCGGACAAACTCCTCCCACTCGCTCCAAGCTTGTCCGTAAGCAAGGGCCGGTGCTAGGGTGTTCGGCGCCCTCCTGCAACCTTTCAATTTTGCGCCTTTCTACAAATACATATGTGACTGATCTCATCCTCAGAGCTGTAACTAGACATTTTGGTGCCCCCCCCCTCAAGATCCATAAATATACGGTCATAAAAAAATTACCTATAATATAGGGACGTAAAATAATTATGATGCACAGTAGTCTCTATTATTCAAAATTACACCACACAATAGTACCACTTATATACATTACGCCAGATACAGACCCCTTTTACATATTGCACCAGGTAGAGCCACTCACACATTATTCCAGATAGAGCACCCTTTTACACACTGAGCCAGGTAGAGTTCCCTTTTACACTTTGCGTCAGGTAGAGCACCCTTTTACACATGCCACTTCCCCCAGCAGGGGGAAGAGCCATAAATATAGGAGCCACAGAATAGTACCAATTCACATTACACTGCACAGTTGTGTTCTCTAGTCACATTAAACCGCACTGTAGTGTCCGTCAGTCACATTACACCGCACAGTAGTGTCCGTCAGTCACATTACACCGCACAGTAGTGTCGTCAGTCACATTACACTGCATAGTAGTGTCCGTCAGTCACATTACACTGCACAGTAGTGTCCGTCAGTCACATTACACCGCACAGTAGTGTCGTCAGTCACATTACACTGCACAGTAGTGTCCGTTACTCACATTACACCGCACAGTAGTGTCCGGGCTCGGGCGCTGCTTCTCCTCTCCCTTCTTCTCCGTTTTCTCACAGGCTCCGTTACTCCAGTGGCTCTGTAGGATGTAGTGACCCAGAGAGGGGTAGGGAGCCAGTAGCGGATCTTGACACGGGCAAGCAGGACTTTTGCCCGGGGCGCCGCCTTCCGGAGGGTGCCGGCGCCATCCGGAGAGCGCCGCACCATGGCAAGATCCGCTGCTGCTGTGGTGCCCCCCGCTGCCGCGTCCCGCTGTCCTTTGTGAAGGGAAACTAGACGCTACGCGTCTAGTTTCCCTTCGTGGGCTGCCCGATGTGAAGGGAAACTGGACGCTACGCGTCTAATTTCCCTTCCTGGAGAAGACCTTCACTGTAATGATGTGCGGTGCGCGTTGACGTCATCGTGCACCGCACAGCAAAGGTCCTCTCCACGAAGGGAACTAGACGCTTAGCGTCTAGTTTACCTTCGTGGAGAGGACCTTTGCTGTGCGGTGCGCGATGACGTCATCGCGCACCGCACATCCTACAACAGTACAGGGGGCGTAACTGACCACGCCCCCTGTATGAAGCCACGCCCCCTAATACAGCCCGGGGCGCCAGAAGCCCCGGAACCGGCCCTGGAGGGAGCGGGTACTAATTACTTGGGCCTGGGACTGATGGAAGGGTCCTGGTCCCCTGCACTCCTAACCTCCTCCCACCTTACTGGGCAGCAGCAGCAGCTCTCATGTTGGCAGCACAGCACATGCTGCACAGTGTGCTGTGCTGCAGTGGGGCAGAGTGGCTGCTGCTAATGTTATTGTTCCTATATGGAAGGGTGGGGGGATTGTGATCACAGTGATCACACTCCCCCCTCGAATTGACCATGGCTGAGGGGCTCAGGGATCAGGGACTACACTTACCCTGCTCTGTACAGCAAAATACTTTTTTTTAATCCGCAAAGGGGCGTGGCCACGGGTCCCGCGATTAGGCCACGCCCCCAACCAGTGATGCAACTCCGGACGTCAGTGGCAGCGGCGCTGTGTGTAGGCTGAGGCCACACACACACTGCGTGCAGGCTTTTTGGGGAGAAGGGGGGGTGAGCCGCGCTGCTGGCTGCCAGCGCCGCTACTTGTCATCCAGTGTGACAGGCGCAGCGGCAGCTGGCAGCAGCAGGGATGCAGAGCAAGGAGAGGCTGAGCGCCTCTTCAGTTTGGCGCCTCCCTGCACTGCATCCCTTTGCTGAACGGCTAGCGCCGGCTCTGCCGTAAGCCTTGAGCGTGTTCGGAGCGACTGGCCGCATCGCTAGACCCTCCAGTCCGGCCCGATCACCTGCCAGACATAACCGGGACATAGAAACCCTTGCTCATCGGCCTCGGGTGCCAACAAACAAAACCTCTCCCACTGACCTCGTGACAACGCGTCGGCAATTCCGTTCTCCAGACCAGGCACATGCTGCGCGCGGAACCACACATTCCCATGCAAGCATGTCAGCAGCAACTGGCCCAGCACCCTCAGGACCACCAGCGACTTCGCCCTCTGGTTATTGATTGCATGCACCACGCCCAGATTGTCACATCTAAACAAGATGCTGCGATGAGCCAGACGATCGCCCCAAACCTCCAGCGCCACCATAATGGGGAAAAGCTCCAGTAGCAAAAGGTCCTTAGTTAAACCCTTGCGATGCCATTCCGCCGGCCACAAGGCCACGCACCAAGATCCCTCAAGGTAGCAACCGAACCCAGAGGAACCCGCCGCGTCGGTAAACAGCTTCAGCCCAGCGCTGTCGACTGTTGGGGCCTGCCAGATACACACCACGTTGAAGTCCCCCAGGAACGAGGCCCATACGGCCAAGTCCCTCTTAATCTCGGAGGACAAGCGGATGAAATGATGCGGTCAGGCACACCCCGCAGTCGCCCTCTCCAGCTTCCGGCAGAAAACCCTGCCCATCGGGATTACCCGACAAGCAAAGTTCAAAAGGCCAAGCAAGGACTGCGCCTGCCGCAGCGTGACTTTGCGCGACCTTACGAACTGGCAGATAGCCTCGCGGAGCTTCGCAACCTTGTCCTGAGGCAGGCGACACGATCCTGCCACCGTGTCGATTTTGATCCCCAAGAATGACAAACAGGAGACCGGCCCCTCTGTTTTATCCTCGGCCACAGGAACGCCAAAGTGAAAAAACAGAGCTCGGATGCTGAACAGCAAGTCGCCGCAGCGTGGCGAATTCGCCGGACCAACACACAGGAAGTCATCGAGGTAATGGGAGACTCCATGACCCCCTGATGAAGACTCCATGCACCAATGTAAGAATGTGCTAAACCGTTCAAAAAACGAGCAGGAAACGGAACATCCCATCGGCAAACATTTGTCGATGAAATACTCCGCTCCAATCCGAAAACCCATAAAACGGAATGAGTCTGGATGCAACGGCAGCAACCGAAACGCGGATTCCACATCGATCTTAGCCATCAGGGCCCCAGGGTCGTAACTACGGACCAACTCTAGCGCCTCGTCAAACGACTGGTACACCACTGAGCAATGAGCCGGTGGTATCGCGTCGTTGACCGACGACCCCGACAAGTAAGAAAGATGCTGAATGAGCCGAAAAGCACCTGGAGTCTTTTTGGGAACTACCCCTACTGGGAAGATGACCAAGTCATCCACCGGGGGTGAGCTAAACGGTCCATCCATCCTACCCAGCCGTAACTCCTTATCCACTTTCTCTCGCAGAACCGACGGCAAGGGCCCGGACCGAAACCTTGCTCGCAACAGGCTAGCGAAAACCAAACTGAAAACCGTGAAACAAAAACTGAGCGTCCGCCTTATTTGGATACCAATCCAACCACTTGGCCATTGCATCCAAATTAATTGGTGTTGGTGTCCTGCGGAGCGCTCCCGCTCGCGCCGGGTCTTGTGTAACTTTGCTTACCCCGCGCACCCTGGCGACTGCCTTTAAAACAGGTAGAGGCTGGGTGGGAGCCACCACATTGCAAGCACAAATGTCGAAACCGACACTGCTTGCCGAAGGAACAGGACGCATTGTTAAATGTGAAGCACTTCCCTTTTGCGGCGGCCTGCCCCCCCCACGGACGGCCAATCTACCTGTCTTGCCCGATCTGCCGTCCGCGCAGGTCCCTTGGGCGGACGACCCTGCGCGGTGCCCGTCCATCCCCGGATTCCGGGGCTCCCTAGCGGGTTGAGAGGTCCGGGTGACCTGGAGCCAGACTTCCACGTCCTTGCAACCAAAGTCAATCACCTGCAAACAGTCCTGCTTCTCCCGGAATTTCTCGTCATACATCCGCCATTCGATGCCTGACGATGTGCGCTGCATATCGTGAATTAAATGCAGGTATCTAATGACGTTCATATGTTCATCAGGCCTATCTTCTAGGTAACAAGCTGCAAAGACGCAAAAACCGGCCAGCCAGTTGTCGAAGGTACGGAAAGCCTCAGCCCCGATGACCTTCTTAGCTGATGCTGACTTATAGTCCTTCTTTGCGTCCTTCGTCAGGACGCACATATCAACGCAATCGCCCCTGCAGATCTTCCTACAGCAGCTATCCCGCAGCCCCCACATCACGGCAGTGTAATCGCAGTGGACTACCCCAGGCAAATCGCGGCGCTTCTTGGCCCTGCGAGCGTCCTCGCTAAGCCGCTTACGTCTCTTCCGCCTCTCCTGCTGCCCCACCGCCCTCTTGGCGTATTTTGTCGCGCGCTTTTTTGCCCTAGTCGTGCTATTGACTTCGGATGCCGGCGACGACAGGGAAGAAGAAGAGGAAGAACTGTGAGAACTAGAGCGCGTGCTGGAGCCCGACACTGACTGCTCAACCTCACCTGATGCTGTCGACTGCTCGGACAGGGAATCCTCTGGTGTGGCAACTGCGACATCCTCTTCGTCGCTCCCCACCATCTCAACTTTACCGCGATCACCTGAAGAAGAAGACGGAGCAAATGACCCAGAAACCAATCAAGGCGCATGCCTAGCACTCCGGGGCGAAGGCGTCCCCACTTTGCGCCCTTGCTTGTCCCGCACAGGACGGCGACCTAGCTGCGCCGCGGCCGCCCCCAGCTCGCGGCAAGCTCGAGCAACTCACTGAGCCGCTGACCCCTGCCGCGCACCGGACACGCTCGCTACCGCGTGCGTGCCGGAACGCCTTGCCGCCCCCGGGGATGCGGCAGCGGACCCAATGCCGCCACCACCATTGACAGGGCCGACGCCAGCTCTCCGGAGGGGTCCTGACCACCCCAAAAATCCCTGCCGGCACCCGCGGGAGCCCCTGCAGATGCCGGCGCGCACCTCCCTGCCCGTCGCCCGACAGGCGCCAACAGGGGGCCCGATGTCCGAAGCCCAGACTGGCCCGTTGGGGAACCGGTAGCGCCCCTGACCACAAGTGGCCCGGTCCCCCACCAGTCACTGCTCCCAACATGCGCCTGCCGATCGTCGCCATCGCTGCTCCCACTATATGACCCCCCGCGCGCGCCCTCCCCCCGCAGGCCGGAGCTCCCTCCGCCCGCAGGGAGGGCACCGCAGCGGGACTCCATGCTGCCCTGCTCGCCCGTCATCCACCTGTTACGCCCCTCCTCCCCCCCCCCCGCCGCCGGACTCCGGCTGCAAGGGAGGTAGCAGGGGAGACGAGGACACCAGCGGCGCCGCTGCGCGCACACGTGCGTGAACGGCACCACCTGTGGAGAGCGCGGGCGTGTGCGCACCCTGCGCGCGCGGCCCGCCGCTTTCACGCCAATAACCCTCCGCTATTGTGCCCTGCAGGGAGAACTGTCGGACGAGGCCCCGCGACAGGCCTCGTCTGACTCGCCACCGCCGCCCGCCCGCTCTGCCCCCCTCGCCTGGCACCACCTCGCGGTGGCGACAAGGGGGAAGAGATGGGGGATGAAACGGCAGCCTCCGTCGGCCGCCCAACTTGGCGCGCATGCGCGCGCCCGCGGGCGCCCGACCGCAGCACCGGAGCCGCCAACACTGCACCCGGAGGTGAGGGCCGATGCCCGGCCACCTCCGGGCGTCCTGCTTGTGACCCCAGCCCTCCCGCCGCCCGCGCCCGTCCGGAAAGACCGGACCGGAACCCAACGGCAATGAGGACCGAGTCCGCCGCGCCCCGTCCGCACCAGCGCCTGCGTAGGCCCCAGAAGACGGGTAGCCGTCAGTAGTGCCAGCCAGCCCATCCTCGGCCCAGACCCACCGCCTGATGAGCGGTAACGGGCTGGGGTCCTGGCGGCACGGCGAGGGCGAGAGGCGGCCATCTCAAGCAGATTGTAATTTGCAGGGAAGTGGCAATAAACCAAGCTAGAGCAAAACAAGCTAAAATGTGGAGACTCTGTATGCAGCACTCATCAAAGGCAATTCAGCAGCAAGAGAGACCAAACTGGCCTAGCAGTCCCTATATATACTGACCCTCCCCTCTCACCATGGGCTGTACTTTCCTCACAGCTAGGTCCACCCCTCACAGGAGGTTTAACTCTCTCTATTCCTATGCAGTCATTTCGCTCTCCTTTTAGAAGATTATAAGCGTATTTGGAATAGTAAACTATTGAATTAGGTTTTTTGAGAAAATAAGTCATAGAGAATAGAGAAGGAACTTTTTTATTTCTACTTAGTCTTCAAATCAACAGAATTGACAACTTATGTGTTATTGCTAATGTCTTAACAAAACAAAAACTTTTTATCTAACATTACTTTTTTGTTGACTTAAGTATGAGCTCTTTGAAAATTACAACAATACAAAAACAAAATCAGTCTAACAAGTAACCAGTTTCACCCAGCATATCACTACAATCACTGTAATATAAAATCAGGTGTTCCAGACATATACATTTGTAATACGCTTGGCATGTATGTGTGGTCTTACAATCTTTTTTTGCGTGACACACAACAACTTTTTTCAAACTCCTGATAATTTTTTTGGCTCCAGAAAACTGTTTCCCAGAAACATCTCACATTTCTCTGCAAACAATCTGGTATTGGTTATATATTTTGTTTTATTTTTAAATATATCTTAGGCTAGGACAGTGGTTCTCAAAATTGACCCTCAGAAACCAAATCAGTTCAATGTTTTCCAGGTCACCTAGCAGTTGCACAGGTGTATTCATTACTCACTGGAAATTATTAAAATATCACAGGTGGAGCTAATTATTTCCCTTGCGATTCTGTGAGGAAAACTGGAGAATTTGAACTGTTTGGGGCCCTGAGGACCAAGTTTGAGAGCCTATGGGCTAGGAAAATACAGTTGTTATAAAGTTGAAGTGCTATTTTAACTGGATAATTATTATTATTATTATTATTATTATTATTATTATTATTATTCTTAACCTTGATTTATAGAATAATACAAATGGGCTGCAGCACATAACACAGTGACTATAAAAATACAGGGCAAACAAATAGCATATAAAAGGGCATAATATTCAAATAAGTAAGTGTGGGGGTGGGGCGGGCAAAATTAAGAAAGGAAGAGTTTATGAGGAAGAAGCATTCTATATGTGAGAACCTACAATTTATGGGGAATAGTACTCAGACAATGATGACACAAAGTCAGCATTATAAGTCAAAGTGTTAAAATATATTAAAATTATATTTCCTTATACTACTGTATGTTCAAATTATAAATAATGGTCTCATGCAATTTCATGTGCCATGTACAGTATGTCTGTTTCACAAGCACGAGTGAGCTGTTGGACAAAGCAATCTTGGGAGTATGCATGAGTCAGCCTCAGCAACTTTCTCTCCCAGAAAGAGTCAACAGTACAAGAAGGCACTATGAAAAAATGACCTTATATTAGACATGGCAAATGCTCTTTAAAGTGTACCTGTCATAGTTTAATAGCTTCCATGACCTGCCAGACACAGTTGCAATGTTGCTGGGCAAATACCCAATATTCATGAAGACACAATTACCAAGCACTGTTATACTGAATAGTTCATAATCTATTTTATTTTTTAAATACACACTGTATAATAGGGCTGCACTGATTACATTACTATTACTTTCATTTTATGCTAAGCTTCTAAATATATTTTTTAGCAGGTTCTCCTGATTGATTAGTAGATTGTTTCAGTTTTCCTATTTACTGGACAGCCTGTTGGCACTTGTAAACATCTACAGTAAAATGTATTATCTAACCCTATACAAAAACTGCATACTGCATGACTAGTACATCTTGAGTGAGGAATTATACTAAATCATTCACTTTTAGGTGAGTCATATAAAAATAGTTTGTATACAATATATGTATATAACAAAGAAGAAAGAATGCACTCACAAGGGTCCATTTTCAATTTCAAGTCAGATTTTAGTCTCAAAACAGAAAATACTTGATGTTTTAGTCTTCTCCCAGACCTTTGCCATGACTTGTTTTGAATAGTAAAATATTACTTTTAATTGTAATTATTAAATTAATTTGTTGTAAAATGTCCCAATTCATTATAATTTTGTATATATAGCTACCGTATATATATATATATATATATATATATATATATATATATGTATAAACTTAATTTCTTGAAAACTCTTTTATGCGTGTTTATTTCAGTTCATAAAGGGTTACGATAGTCATAGTCCAAAATATCAATAATAGATTCTATGGTACAATCTAACCTATAGATAAATTAACCTGGCAGGGCACGTCAAAAGGGAATCACAAATATGTATCAACATATTTGCATTTATAGACAGACTTGTCAGTTGTGTAAATGCATAAATATATATTGGTGTCCAACTTTCTGTATGCTCATAAATATACAGGTATTTTTTTAACTTCTGAAAACAAATAGTACAAATATAATAGTATATTAATGCAGATATTGGGAAAATATACAGATGTGTCCACATACACCTTTCCCGGTATAAGCTGTATGGCCAAATTAGACATGCAATGGAATCTGTGACAAAGCCATGGCTTTTAATTTTTATTAAAATATGCTAATGTAATCTGTTAGTTTATACAAATTATTTTGAGCTGGGAAAAATTGGGAATCCATCCAATTGCTACTTGTGGTGGAACGTCTTATAGGCCCTACACACTGGCCGACATCAGTCAAAGATATGAACGATCTCGTTCATAAATGAACGAGATACCGTTCATATCTTTGAGTGTGGAGGCTCCAGCGATGAACGATGCGCGGCCCCGTGCTCGTTCATCGCTGGTCCCCCGTCGGCTGTACATGCAGGCCAATATGGACGATCTCGTCCATATTTGCCTGCAATGCTACAGAGCCGGGTGACGGGGGGAGTGAAGAAACTTCACTCCCCCTGTCACTGTCTCTCCACCACCAGGTCGCCCGTCGGCAGTATCCGCCGTCGGGCAGCTCGGCGGCGGATCGCCCAATGTGTAGGGCCCATTAGTAAAGTTATGAATTTTGTGCCAAATTAAGCAAAACCGGAAAGGTGTGTTAGGACATCTGTATGTACACTTGCCACAAATGTCCTGATAAGCAGAGGCACATAAGGGTCATCACATACCAATAGACCTCTTTTCAGCAATATACTGTACATTCATTGAATACATTTATACACAGGTACAATGCCATAGTCTACTGCCCCGCAGGAGTGGAGTGGGCCCAATTGGAGCCTGCACATGGGCCCCCTCCTCTATTAAAGTGCCTCTGCTACAGCACCTGGTATTCTTAGGTGGTCTCCCATCCAGGTACTTACCAGACTCAGCACTGCTTAGCTTCCAATATAAGATGAGATTGGGCATATCTAGTGAGGTGTGGTTGTAGGTGAAGAGTATAGAATAAAAAGTATGAGTGCGTGTTAAGGTAATCCACCCCTGATATACTGTAGTAGGAAGAAAAGATACTGGTTCTGTTGTAGGGGCTAAATGAAAGGAGTGTCCTGTTGTCTGAGCTACCATTGCAGTTTTTACAGCTATACAGAGTCACTACTGAGAATTTGAAACAACATAATTGAGAGGTTTGATGCTAACCGCATTGTGTGGGCAATCAGAAAGAAGAGTATTATCAGAGTTGCATGCAGACTAAATAGATTACGACTGTCCCCTTGTCTTACCAAAAGGCATTGGACAAAGAGAGACGTGCATGTAGTGTGCGCCGATGTAGAAAATAGAATGAGTCATGGTTCTGCTGTAGGTATAAGATACCTGTTGGTGAGATTACCGTTGCAGGTTTTGCATCCCTCTGAAACACCAATGAGAGACCGTTTGAAAATTGAGATGCTGAGATATTAATAAAGTACTTTTACTGTGATAACATCAAACAGAGAGGGATTTTGATTGCGTAATTTTTGCAGGCATGGTATGAGACAGTATGCACATAAAAGATGAAAAAAATGCTGTTAAGTCACAGTAGCAAGTGTTTGCTATTATACTACACAGATGTAAAAAAAATATAGCCGTGCTAATCTTTATGAGGTTAAAGTAAAGTAGTGCATAAAACACTCAGTTATATGTCTACTAAAGGCTTGTGTATTTGCACATACCTAGTCCCCTGTAAATGGAGAACTGCTCTGTGAGTGTGAGATTGCAGGCTAAGGTCTAATGAAGAGGGTAATGAAGATAATAGACAAATTACAATACGAAATAGCAGTCTCTGGGAGAGCTCCTTGATCAGGTCTGAGAGATGGGCAGAACACCCTGCTTAAAAGAATCCATATAAAAGTCAATCGCTGAATTTCAACCAGGCTTGTTCAATTTCTGCCTGTGGCCTTATGCAGCTACAATATATGTACTGAGTCCCTGGACCTCTGAATTGATGAGTATTATGCTGCTGTGATATTTAAGCTTGATCATTTTTAATATATATTACATTTATTTTCTATATTTTCATAATAAGGTTTAACGTGTATCAAAAATTTTAAAGCCTTAAATATCACAATCATCAATTTGGAGGCCCAGGGTCTCATTACACATAGCTGCATATAGCCAATGGGATGGCCCATTTTGGATATCTCCTTCATCAAGGGTCAGCCACACTGAAAATTAAGTGTGTGCGGTTTAACTATATATATATATATATATATATATATATATATATATACACACAAACATATACATGAGGTGACACTCCTGGACTCCATTTAAGTTAAAAAAGGTGCTTTTATTTGCAATGTTTCAGGGTACTCCCCCCCCCCCCGTCATCAGGACACACCAAACAATAAAACAGTGAAACAGTGCATATAAATACGTACTCACATCTCCCAGACCCTCTAGCAGCCGAATGGTGTGCGTTCCTGGTGACCGAGTGTTAGGCGCCGTGGTCCGCGACGTCCTTGCGGCCCGGCGCCTAGCAACTAGTGACGCCAGGCGTGCGAGCCGCTGGGTCCCTAGCAACGCTGGGACGCCGTGCGCGCTTAGCCGCCGGCTCCCTAGTAACACTGAGCCGCCTGGACCCTAGCAACGGGGACGCCACGGGCGGACCGCGCTCCCCGTTGCAGGGTCAATCTAATCAAGTTTTAACTTTCACATTTGTCTTCTGCTCGTGCAGCAAGCCAGCTGCACGGCATCTTGTTAATCAGGCTCCAAGCTTCTGATTGGAGGACTCCCTGCTAAATACCTGCTCAGTGCTGCACACAGACGCCGGTAATAGCTTCCTGCATGCTACCTTGGTTTGCTGAACGTCTGTTCCTGTCCTGCTGTATCCGGTCATTCCTGTCCTCAGAAGTTTTGTATCTTGGAGTTGTCATCTCATCCCAAGAAGTCGTTTGGTCCCCTGTTGTCCTCAACGATCACCAGAGAATACCGTGTGGTGTTCGTGAGTTACGGCTCTGACGTATGTTGCAGCTCAGCTGCTTTATCTTTATATTCTGTTTCGGAGCATTTGCGGAGGGTTCCGCTTCCACAAGTCCTCTCCGGAACTCGGCGGTGCCGGGTAGGAGAGTGGACAAGTGGATATTTTAGTTGTCCTTTTCCCTGGCGGTTTTTCCGCACATATTCTAGTTTTGGTTTCTTGTAGCCCCTGGCCTGGTTGTTTAGTCAGAGGGCCCCTTGTTATCACCCTGTCTCGGATTTCCCTTTGTCTCCCATTAAGACCTGAGGGGGCATCGGAGTTGGGCAGACATAATCCGCCCTTCAAACGCGGCTGCCATGGGCTCAAGCAACCATAGTCTCGCAGGGGATTTCTGACAGCACGGGCGAGACAACGGAGTTAGGGCGACAGGGGCTATTTTCCATTCCCGCTCCCTTCCCCAGCATTACGTTCCAGTGCTCCGGTCCTCGCAATAAGATCTCCTCAGACCAGAGTGCTGGAATCATAACATTATTACCGGCCATACCAAAAACTAAAATTCAACAGGGTTTAATTTTTTCTCATTCAGTTTTTGTTAAAGTTTTTTGGCCTCATGAATCCGACAGGTTTAGGGCCAAATCCTGGCCAGCTCTTAGTCAATCAGATTCAAGAACTTACTCAGATGGTTCAGGATCTTTCTCTTCGGGTGAGGTCGCAGGAAGATCTTTTGCGAGCCTCCCCAAAGGTAGTCCCTGAACCAAAGATGCATTTGCCTGACCGTTTTTCTGGTGATAGAAAATAATTTTTTAATTTTAAAGAGTCCTGTAAACTTTATTTTCGTTTAAGACCTACTTCCTCTGGTACTGAATCTCAGCGGGTAGGGATTATTATTTCTTTACTCCAGGGGGATCCTCAGACCTGGGCATTTGGTTTAAGAGCAGAGGATCCTGCGTTGTTGTCAGTAGACGCTTTCTTTAAGTCTTTAGGGCTCTTGTATGATGACCCAGATAGAGAGGCGTCCGCTGAAAGTCAGCTGCGCGCTCTCAAACAAGGTAGAAATCCCGCAGAGGTTTATTGTACCGAGTTTCGCCGTTGGTCGAACGACTGTGGCTGGAATGACCCAGCCCTGCGCAGTCAGTTTCGCCTCGGTTTATCAGAGTTTATTAAAGACAGTCTCCTCCAGTACCCCGCTCCTGAGACTCTCGATAAACTCATGGAGCTTTCTATTAAGATTGATCGTCGTCTCAGAGAGCGGAGGGCTGAAAGAGGAACAACTGTAAGGTCTAGTCCTTGTGTTTATTCCATTCCTGAGGACATTGAAGAGCCCATGCAGATGGGTCTCTCCCGGCTGTCTCCTGAGGAAAAAACCAGAAGGCAAAATTCCGGTCTTTGTTTGTACTGTGGTGGTAAGGGACATTTTGCTCGTAATTGTCCGAACAAGTCGGGAAACGCATTGACCAGGTGAATTGTGAGGGGGTTCACTTAGGTCTGCAGCTTATCTCCTCGAATAACTCTCTTTTAGTTCCAGTTAAGGTTTCCTTTGGCAGCCTCAGTTCTTTGGTGTTGGCTTTTGTTGACAGTGGAGCTGCAGGAAACTTTATGGATTTAACTTGGGCTAAGGCCTTAGGCATTCCACAGTTACCATTGGATAGGTGTATCACAATGCACGGCTTAGATGGGAGTCCGCTTTCCAATGGGGTTATTACTCACCGTACACCTCCCGTAGTACTTACAGTAGGAGCCTTACATTCTGAAAATATTGAATTCTTCCTAACACATTGCCCAGCAGTTCCAGTTGTTCTGGGTCACCCTTGGCTGGCCTTTCATAATCCCACCATTGATTGGCGGTCCGGGGAGATTTCCCAATGGGGTACATTTTGTGCTAAGGAATGTATTTCGTATCCAGTCAGAGTGGCAGCTATCATTCCAGAGCTCATTCCTGTGGAATACCAGGAGTTTGCCGATGTATTCTCCAAAGGCAATGCAGACATTCTGCCTCCCCATCGGCCTTATGATTGTGCTATTGAGCTAGTTCCAGGTGCCACATTGCCAAAGGGGAGATTATATGCATTGTCCGGGCCAGAAACATCGGCCATGAATGATTATGTTCAGGAGAGCTTAGAGAAAGGATTTATTAGACCATCAAAATC
This sequence comes from Pseudophryne corroboree, assembly GCF_028390025.1. NCBI lineage: Eukaryota > Metazoa > Chordata > Amphibia > Anura > Myobatrachidae > Pseudophryne > Pseudophryne corroboree. Next base: position 773,653,758 of record NC_086445.1, read on the forward strand.
TCCTTTAAGTGCAGGTTTTTTCTTTGTGGAGAAAAAGGATGGCTCGCTTAGACCATGCATTGATTTTAGAGCCCTGAATAAGATCTCAGTAAAAAACACCTATCCTTTGCCGTTAATTTCTGTACTTTTTGATCAGTTACGTTCTGCTGTGATTTTTTCTAAAATTGACCTTAGAGGAGCTTACAACCTCATCCGAATTAAATCTGGAGATGAGTGGAAGACGGCTTTCAGCACTCAGTCGGGTCACTACGAATACCTGGTGATGCCGTTCGGCCTGTCTAATGCTCCAGCAGTTTTTCAAGACCTCATTAACGATGTGCTCCGTGACTTCCTAGGGAAATTTGTGGTCGTTTATTTAGACGACATCTTGATTTATTCTGAATCAATGGATCAACATGTTACCCAGGTTCGTCTGGCTCTTCAAAAGTTACGTGAGAATCATTTATATGCCAAGCTGGAGAAGTGTGATTTTCACGTCACGGAAGTATCTTTTTTAGGGTACATAATTTCCCCTCAGGGATTTTCCATGGAACCAAAGAAGCTCCAGGCCATCCTTAATTGGGCGCAACCCACCAATTTAAAAGCAATTCAGCGCTTTTTAGGGTTTGCGAATTATTATAGGAGGTTCATTCATTCTTTTTCTGACCTGGTTGCTCCTATAGTAGCTCTGACAAAGAAAGGAGCGGATCCTACCAACTGGTCGCATGAAGCTGAATTGTCCTTCCGGGCCTTGAAACAAGCCTTTGTCTCGGCTCCAGTTCTCAAACATCCTAATCCGGAGTTGCCCTTTGTTGTGGAGGTTGATGCCTCAGAGGTTGGAGTGGGGGCTGTCCTTTCTCAAAAGGATCTGGAGTCTCTGGAGTTACATCCTTGTGCCTTTATGTCCAGGAAATTCTCCTCCGCTGAATCCAACTATGACGTTGTTAATCGGGAGTTACTGGCGGTAAAGTGGGCTTTCGAGGAGTGGAGGCATTGGCTGGAGGGAGCAAAACATACTATTTCGGTTTTGACTGACCATAAGAACCTGCAATACATTGAATCAGCTAAACGGCTTAATGCCCGGCAGGCACGTTGGGCATTATTTTTTACTCGTTTCAAATTTATAATCACTTTCAGGCCTGGTTCCAAGAATACTAAAGCTGATGCCCTGTCACGTAGCTTTCTTCCGGTTCACAATAGCAATCCTGTTGTTACCCCCATACTTCCATCTTCGGTCATCCGGGCAGGCCTCACACAGGATTTATTTACCCAGTTAAACCAGCTTCAACACCAAGCTCCTAGATTTACTCCTGCTGGTCGTCTTTATGTCCCTGAATTTTTGAGAGCCACTGTTTTAACTGAATTTCATGACAACAAAGTTTCAGGGCATCCGGGAATCACTAAGACATTGGAGTTAGTCTCTCGCTCAGTATGGTGGCCTAGTCTTTCTAAAGACGTTAAGGAATTTGTTTATTCATGTCAGGTTTGTGCACAGCATAAGGTTCCCCGTTCCTTGCCTATCGGGCAACTTATGCCATTAACTGTTCCTCTCAGGCCATGGTCTCATATTTCCATGGATTTTGTGGTTGACCTTCCCCTTTCAGCCGGATTCCGAGTCATATGGGTGGTAGTGGACCGTTTTAGTAAAATGGCTCATTTTATTGCTCTTCCTCGATTGCCTTCTGCTCAAGGGTTGGCAGTTTTGTTCCTCCGCCATGTGTTCAGGCTTCATGGGTTGCCCACTGATATTGTTTCTGATCGGGGTCCACAATTCATCGCACAATTCTGGAAATGTTTTTGTGCCTCATTAAAGATGAAACTGTCGTTAACATCCGGTTACCACCCACAGTCCAACGGGCAAACCGAACGAGTCAACCAGTCATTAAAACAATATTTGCGCTTGTATTCAGCCAAACTCCAGAATGATTGGTCCGAGTTTCTCCCTTTGGCTGAATTTGCTTACAATAATGCTTGTCATTCCTCCACTAAAGAGACTCCATTCTTCTCAGTTTTTGGTTTTCACCCCAGAGCCAATTCTTTTTTTCATCATTCTCCAGTCTCCTCGCTAACCTTGACCTCCCATCTCAGAACAATTTGGAAAAAAGTGCACCTTGCTCTCAGAAAAGCGGCCTTCCGAGAGAAGAAATTTTCTGACAGGCTCCGACGTCCTTGCACTTTTAAGGTGGGAGATAAGGTGTGGTTGTCAACTCGCAACATCAGGCTTCGACAATCCTCGGCTAGATTGGGACCCAAATTTATTGGACCGTTTCTTATTATTAAGAAGGTCAACCCAGTTGCCTTTCAGCTACGTTTACCATGATCCCTTAAGTTTGGAAATACTTTTCATTGTTCCCTGTTGAAACAATACGTTTCTTCCAGAAAATTTCCTCGGAGGATCTCTCAGGGTAGATCTCTAGTAGATGTACAGGGACAACAGGAATTCTTGGTAGAGAAAGTTCTTGACTCTAAATTGTCCCGGGGTCGGCTTTATTTTTTAGTGCACTGGAAAGGCTATGGTCCGGAGGAAAGGTCTTGGGTCCTGGACAAGGATCTTCATGCCCCGAGACTCAAGAAAGCATTTTTTCGAGAATTTCCTCAGAAACCTGGCTCTAGGGGTTCGTTGACCCCTCCTCAAGGGGGGGGTACTGTGAGGCGCCGTGGTCCGCGACGTCCTTGCGGCCCGGCGCCTAGCAACTAGTGACGCCAGGCGTGTGAGCCGCCGGGTCCCTAGCAACGCTGGGACGCCGTGCGCGCTTAGCCGCCGGCTCCCTAGTAACACTGAGCCACCTGGACCCTAGCAACGGGGACGCCACGGGCGGACCGCGCTCCCCGTTGCAGGGTCAATCTAATCAAGTTTTAACTTTCACATTTGTCTTCTGCTCGTGCAGCAAGCCAGCTGCACGGCATCTTGTTAATCAGGCTCCAAGCTTCTGATTGGAGGACTCCCTGCTAAATACCTGCTCAGTGCTGCACACAGACGCCAGTAATAGCTTCCTGCATGCTACCTTTTTTTGCTGAACGTCTGTTCCTGTCCTGCTGTATCCGGTCATTCCTGTCCTCAGAAGTTTTGTATCTTGGAGTTGTCATCTCATCCCAAGAAGTCGTTTGGTCCCCTGTTGTCCTCAACGATCACCAGAGAATATCGTGTGGTGTTCGTGAGTTACGGCTCTGCTGTATGTTGCGGCTCAGCTGCTTTATCTTTATATTCTGTTTCGGAGTATTTGCGGAGGGTTCCGCTTCCACAAGTCCTCTCCGGAACTCGGCGGTGCCGGGTAGGAGAGTGGACAAGTGGATATTTTGGTTGTCCTTTTCCCTGGCGGTTTTTCCGCACATATTCTAGTTTTGGTTTCTTGTAGCCCCTGGCCTGGTTGTTTAGTCAGAGGGCCCCTTGTTATCACCCTGTCTCAGATTTCCCTTAGTCTCCCATTAAGACCTGAGGGGGCATCGGAGTTGGGCAGACATAATCCGCCCTTCAAACGCGGCTGCTATGGGCTCAAGCAACCATAGTCTCGCAGGGGATTTCTGACAGCACGGGCGAGACAACGGAGTTAGGGCGCAAGGGGCTATTTTCCATTCCTGCTCCCTTCCCCAGCATTACGTTCCAGTGCTCCGGTCCTCGCAATAAGATCTCCTCAGACCAGAGTGCTGGAATCATAACACCGAGGTGCACTTCCGGTTTCGGGCATGATGTCATCCCGGAAGAGATGCCCACCAGGACATGAAGCCATGGAGGGCAGTATTGGCTTAGATAGGTTGAGTGATATCTCAGCCCTTATAATCACTGTGCATCACATTATATAAACATCGGTCAGTGTTTGGAATATGCACTGTAGATAGATATTGTGTTATTTACAGGTTTGGTTTTGTTTTCATTCACAGGTTCTCCTGGTGAAGGCTAGATGCTGACACATCACCATGGAGACCTGGGCAGTATTGGCTTCATGTTCTGGTGGGCGTCACTTCCAGGGTAACATCATGCCCGAAACCGGAAGTGCGCCTCGGTCACCGGGAACGCATGCCATTCAGCTGCTAGAGGGTCTGGGAGATGTGAGTATGTATTTATATGCACTGTTTTGTACTATTTTATTGTTTGGTGTGTCCTGATGATGGGAGGGAGTACCCCAAAATGTGGCAAATAAAAGCACCTTTTTCACTTGAATGGAGTCCAGGGCCTATATTTACTAATAATCCGAGTTTGACCGATTTGTGTTTTTTTTTCTAAGTCCCAACACGGGAATTCACTAAGCACAAATCTCGGCAGTGTTTGGGCTATTCGTAATGGTTTTAACGGCAAAGTTCAAAAATACGAATGAATAGACCATCGGTCAAATGCGGTTGTTATTTCATACAACACGGTTATTCACTATTCATTTGTATTTGGGTATTAGTCTCTGAGTGCTCAATTGCGGTCGTATTTTTTTGCGATTCGTTAAAAAAAGCGGCAAAGGAGACTTCCGGTGGGCGGGCCATCCAGCATGGCTGCTTTTTAGAGGAGCTCCGGCCTGCGGGATGGAAATAGACAGGCATCCCCCTGCTATCTAACCTCTAATCTCCTAAGAGACCCTCTCTGTTTCTCCCTACATCACGGGGAACCTGGGGATACCCTGCAGGGGTAGGAGCGTGAACATATGCCCCTGAAGTTCGGCCTTCAAAGAGATAGCCTGCATGAACGCCGGCGTGTGGTCTGGCGCGAAAAGTGGAGACCCGGTGCTACCTTGCCCCTGCCGCCCACACTGGGATTCTCCCTTACCTGCGGTGACCCATCCGTCCTGTGACAGTGTGGGAGCGAGGAGTTCCTGCTGGCGGATCTGCAGCCCCTACTCCCCGGAGCTCGCTTGCCCCTGCTGTCGCTGGGCGCTCGTTTTTGCCGCTGGCTGTGGTGTGGTGCCGAGCCGGCGGAGAACACTGGAGCGGTGGACTTCGACCCGGCTCCCCCCGCTTCTGCTTCCACGGCTGTGCGGCAGTGTCCGGAGGTGAGACCGAGCGGCGAGGCGACGCTTGACTGGCTGCGGCGTGACGCCGAACTGGAGAGGTGGACTCTGACCCGGCTCCCCCCTGCTTCCACGGCTGCGCTGCAGGGTCCGGAGGTGAGGCTGGGTGATGCGGCAGTGATCGGCTCCGGAGACGGATACTGGAGGAGTGACGGCGGAAGGTACCGGGAGTCATATGCCAAAAAGGGTGAGGTGAGAGCCTGCTGAATTGGTGCCGGTTGCTAACTGGGGGGGTGGCCGCTCTTGCCCTCGGCTCCCTGGGTGTTGGGATCTTTACCCAGCCCTCTGAACCTGCGGCCGGTGACTGAACGCCCTGAGTGCTGGGACCTTGTAGTGATCAGCAACGGGGAATACTGGGGTGAGCTTTGTGCCTGCTCGGCCACTCTGGGGAGAATCTTGGATATTGGCCGTGATATGGGGTCGGGGGCCGTGTAGTGAACGCTGTATTGGAAGATATAGTGGCCGTTTAAGAACTTGCCTGCCACTGATCACTGACTGCTTGGACCTGCTGCCTGGGACTGCATCATTACATGCGGGACTTGTGGGACCTCCTTTTAAACTTGTTGCCACCTGCCTGCTAAGTGCCTCTCCCCAACTTATTTTGCACTACCTCATAGATCTCTACTCTGTCTTGCTAAATTCTCTCTTTTTTCTTCTCCCTGTCTGTCCTCCATTAATATTGTACTTATCACTAATGTTTGAAATGACCTTATACAGCACTGGTACATGAGTTCATAGAGGTTTGAGTAGCCCCTGTGCAGAAATCTCTGAGGTCACATTGCCACCTGCTGGCTGCTTAGTGCTGTGACGCTCAGATTCATTTCACTGGCTATATTAAACCTCCGTTACCCTATATAAAGCCCTTTCATTTGGGTAATTTATAATATCCCAATGTAAAAGGTTATATCATATGCGCTACAACACTTGATGGGTATATAGATACAAAATATCAGACCGGTTTGTTTTCGAATGTCCCAAAGATCGTAATTGCAGTCTCAAAAGGATTTCTTCATATACAGGTACATGTGAAGAAAGAACAAAAACAAAGATCTCCAATGTGTAGTAGTTCTTTTCAGAATGTGAGAAATATGGCGTGACTATGGGGTATAGATTATCCATGGATAATCTATACCCCATAGTCACACCATATTTCTCACATTCTGAAAAGAACTACTACACATTGGAGATCTTTGTTTTTGTTCTTTCTTCACATGTACCTGTATATGGAGAAATCCTTTTGAGACTGCAATTACGATCTTTGGGACATTCGAAAACAAACCGGTCTGATATTTTGTATCTATATACCCATCAAGTGTTGTAGCGCATATGATATAACCTTTTACATTGTGACATTGTTGTTTTTCCGGAAGATAACTCCGGAGTATATTTATATTTGCAGCTGTAACACGTCCAGCGCAGGGAAGTGCCATATTGTTTTTTAATTTATAATACCCCTCATAACATCTGTAACACCTTGGTTCTGCCCGGACCTCTGCCTCAACCCGATGGTTTCAAGGTGCAGGGCCTCTGAAGTACCCTGACCTGTGTAATATGTGAGTTAATGTCTATGTAATTTCTGGGGGTTTTTTTGTTTTTTTTGCTGAGTAGCTCTGACATATCTTCTGATTCAGACCCTTACATGAGGTGTTTTATTATCATATATTACTGTGTGTTTGTACATGAGTCCTCAACATACTACACATAGAGGTCTACGCACCGGGGAATGGACAAATACGTCCATAAAACTCCAGCGGTTAGATCTTCCCAATCCTCAGTTACCCTTTCATTGACAAAAGGCTGGAACAGATACAGACACTACTAGACTCAAGACTTGCGAAAATTGACCATAACACCTCATGGATAACCTCGTTAGAACAACGGGTTAGTGATGGAGAAGACCAGACACACGCACTCCAGCGTTTCACTGACACTCAAGATTCATCTCTTAAAGCTTTGCAGGCGAAAATAGATGAGCTTGAGAACAGGGATAGGAGATCGAATCTACGCTTTGTGGGCATCCCCGAAGCAATCAAGGATAGGCAATTGTCAGACTTTATAACGACTGATTTATTCTTGGCTTTGGAAATTACAGATTCCCCACTTTTACCACACATTGAAAGGGTGCATAGAATTGGTCCTGCTCGCCCTGATGCTGATGTGAAGCTGAGACCGGTCATTGCGAAATTCATGGACTTTCGTATGAAGGAACATGTATTGCGCTCTTATCGCAAACTCCCGCAGTTGGTAGTACAGGGAAAACGTATTTAGATTTTTCAGGACTTCTCGGCCTCTGTTGCGCAGAAGAGGAGGGAGTTCTATGATGTTTGTAAAATACTCCATGAGAGAAATACGAGGTTCGCATTGATGTATCCTGCTAAACTGCGCGTCCATGACAATGGTCGCACACTGCTATTTGTCGATCCTGCCACTGCAAAATCCCACATTACACACATGTTAAATCCGGGGAATCCACCACATCAGTACTAGATATATTGTTATTTCATACTGTATACCATGAATTGGTTCAATTTTCGCGAGAGAGAGACATTTTGTCTCACCACATGCTACTCAGCTTAAATTTAAATTTAAATGTTGCACCCATTATTGATATGTTCCTCACCAGTGCGACCGGAGGGTTTAGCACTTGCGTTGTTGCTAGTTTGGTTTGGAAAAAGTGAAAAATGTTATGTGAAGCAATGTGTGTTTTTTTTTTTTTTTTCTGTTTTGCCCGTGCCGTGCCTTCCTCACCAGATCTGCTCCTGAGCTTTATAAGACAATATGGTTTTGGTCGTCCCTCTCCGCTCGCTGGGAAGGAGGGGGGCGACTTTGTGATGTAATGATCCCTCAGGACTGTCACCCTCGGGTGGGTGTAGGCTAGCAGACTTATGACTGATTCTGGTGTAAGAACCTCTCCATCGGACTCTTGCTTTAAGATTTTGCCCTGGAATGTGGGCGGCCTTAACTCCCCAATTAAACGTAAAAGAGTTGTCACACATTTGAAGCGGTTTAAACCCCAAATTATATTTCTCCAAGAGACTCACTGGGTGTCGGGCGCCTCCTCTGCTCTTCGTGCACCTTGGTTTCCACAGATAATACGAGAAAGACTAGGGGGGTGGCGATCCTATTTAGCACAAACTTACACTACACAGTTTTGAACTCGGTTATTGATCCAGAGGGGCGTTATTTAATTTTGGATGTGGAAGTGTGGGGTAACAAATATACACTGGTTAATGTCTATGCACCCAATCGTGAGACAGCTACCTTCCTCCAGGAATTAAGTTTTCAGCTGTTGCAACGTGATCATTTTCAGCTTATCCTGGGAGGCGACTGGAACACAGTGGATGATCCCACTATTGATAAACATCCTATACCATGCACCTCCGGATCTTCTTTTTGGACACATATTCAAACTTTAAAGGTCTCCCTTCAGCTTACAGACATTTGGCATCTTCTCAACTCCTCCAACAGATCATTTACTTTCTTTTCTGGGGTACATCGATCCTGGTCCAGGATTGACTCAATCTTGGTCGCAGATTCTCTAGTTACACAAGTCGCGCACGCTGATATCCACAGCATTCTAATATCGGATCATGCTCCTGTGACGGTGATGCTGCAGAGAACTCTTCAGTCGGGGGGCTCCAGGAATTGGAGATTTCCGAGTTATCTTTATAATTGTGATGATTTTAGGAAATTTTTGATAACTAATTGGGCCAACTATTTAGACAATAACTTAGAATACTGGGACCGCCCAACTATTCTTTGGGGTACGGCAAAGGCCGTTCTTAGGGGTCAAATTGTTGAGTATGTCCATAGATTGAAAAAGAAAAACTTGGCAACTTATAACGCTTTACAATTAGAGTTAACCGATGCATTACAGCGTCACCTTACCTTGCAGACTGAAGAGTCTTTGCAGCTTTATTTACAGGCCAAGCAACTCCTGAATGACCACTTGTTAGCACAAGCGAAACGTGACGTGGTGTTTTCCTCTGATAAATATTACCAATGGGGAAATAAATCCGGTCGACTATTGGCAAATATGGCTAGGAAGAAAACCTCTCGCAAATTCATAACAGCCGTTAAACATCGATTCACGGGACAACTCCTTACTAGTTCTCCTGCTATAGTAAAACATTTTGAATCCTACTTTGCTGACTTATGCTCTGATCTCCCCTTTAGCGAATCTACCCATACCACACTCTTATCAGACACAGTATTACCACCTATAACGAGTGCACAGTCGGATTTACTGGTGAGTGCTATCACTGAGGAGGAACTTGTCTCGACAATATACAAACTTCACCTGCACAAGTCTCCAGGCCCAGACAGCCTCTCCAATGAATTTTATAAAATCCTTCAGCCTCACATAACTCCGACTCTGCTGGAAGTGTTCAATGGCCTTTTGCACCACCGTGCCCCTTTTCACCACTTCACAACAGCACACACTGTTTTAATCCCCAAACCTACACAAGACCCACTGCTGGTGACCTCATACAGGCCCATTACTTTATTAAACACTGATATAAAGCTATTTACTAAGATTTTGGCAGATCAGCTACAGACGATCCTTCCCCACACTTTAACTAATCACCAGCTTGGTTTTGTTCGCAATACACATTCGGTTAAGGGAATTAGGGCTGCTGTTGCAGCAGTTATAGCCTCTGCTCAATTGCCCCACTCCAAAAATATACTCCTCAGTTTGGACACCACTAAGGCCTTTGATACAGTACTTTGGCCCCATCTATTCAAGGTCTTAGAACGGAGACTATTGCACCAAGATTTTATTGATATTATTCACTATTTATACGATTCTCATTCTACTACCCTCTTACTTAATGGTTATAGTAGTAGCCTGGTGATTATGCATCGGGGCACGCGGCAGGGGTGCCCATTGTCTCCCCTGCTGTTCAATTTGGCCATAGACCCCCTCCATCGTTTACTATTAACTGACACTCAATTTCATGGAATTCAAATTGGTCGCAGGGAACTAAAACTTACCGCATTTGCCGATGATCTACTGCTTTACATCTCAGACCCGGAAGCTTCCTTGACTCATATATTTAATTTACTGCAGGCTTATGGACAGGTTTCGGGTTTTAACGTTAACTGGTCAAAGTCGGTGGCTCTCAGATTGGGGAATGGTTCATTTTTGCGACACGGGATGAGAAACTTACCATTACAGTGGAGTTCAGATCAGCTAACTTATCTGGGGATTCGAATATCGAGAAAGCCGGAGCGATTATATACTCTAAATTTTACCTCGGCCATCCAAACAATTGAAGCAGAACTTGAGACCTGGAAATCACTGCCTTTATCATATTTGGGGAGAGCTAGCTTGATTAAGATGATATCATTCTCCTGCCTGATGTACTTTATTCAAGCCATGCCACATGTACTTCTACCAAAAGATGTTCAACGTCTTAATTTTCTTTAGAAGATTTATTTGGCAAGGAGGGAGACCACGCATAGCGTTGATCAAGCTCCAGCAAACTAAAGGGAACAGGGGAATTAATTTCCCCAATGTTCTTTGGTACTCCCAGGCAGCTCAACTACGATACTAACATGACTGTTGCACAATGACAACACATACACAAACACAGACTTAGATAGGGAATTTTTGCGAGGGGGAGATCTGGTCAGCTTTCTGCATCTGCGTGCACAGGGGGTGTCCGAGGAGATGAGGAAAAACCCACTATTGTGGAATGTTAAGAAATTGTGGACGATTATGCGACTTAACCTTGACCTAAATGCCCACAAATCATTGCACCTGCCGTTTATAGCTAATCCTGACTTCCAGGAGGGTTGAGCACAATATCCGTTCAATATCTGGTGGTTGGGGGGTGTTTCCAAGATCGGTGATTTGGTAGATATGCAGGGCTTGAGGCCGCTCACATTCCAGGAGGCCACCACGAGATACCCAACCTTGCGGGCCTATCCTGTGGCCTTTCTTTTAGCTCAACATTATGTTTCATCCACTATCGGGTGTTTCTCACGTGGGGATTGGGACAATCCGATAGATAAAATGCTGAAACAAACCCCCAGGGTCCGTAAGGCAATTTCGACTGCATATAGCTACTTTCGGGCCATTCTGGATTACTCGATGGGTTTGGGCGGTATTGTGTCTTGGAAGGATTGTCTCCCAGACATTGAGACCACTGACTTACTGGCAGCACATGCTAAAGGCCTGTAAATTGTTTCCCTCTTCTAGGTATAAAGAAATGTCTCTTAATATTCTACACAGGACTTATTTATCGCCTCATAGACGATACCTGACAGGACTTGCTGACACGCATGCATGTTGGAAATGTGGCGCTCTCCAGGCGGATCTCTTTCATTGTCTGTGGACCTGCCCTATAATTAGACAGTTTTGAATACATGTAAGGAACTACTTGACGGCTGATCTGGTGAATTATTGGAGATTTTCTCCAGAATGGGCACTTTTCTGCATTTTTTCGCAGGAACAGCGCCTCTCCCAGGGTAGTAAAAAGCTGCTGCTGGCAGTTAGTATAGCGGCCAGGAAGGCTATTCTGCAAGTATGGATCACTAAGGATCCACATATATTATCATTATTTAAGGCCAAATTATTTTACCTCTTTAGGATGGAGTGGATAGGAATTTTACTGGAAAAGACACTAAGGTACAATTTTTTTTTTAAGTTTAGGAGAGCTATATAGTGACCTTGTCAACAACGATTAGGAGGCAGCTCCATGACTCATTGTCTAATACAGAATGGTATGGAACTAGAGCGGTGGTGGGAGACCCGACGATTGTACTTTTGAACTGATTGTCACTCTGGACTCTGGAGACAAATTAAGGGGGGAATAGTGTATGGTTACGGGTGTTTTTTTTTCCTGTATATATCTGGGTCAGTCGAATGAACCAGATTTTAGACCAACGGACACTGAAATCTCCAGAGACATGCTTCATGCAAATGTGATATGTTTGTTTTACTATAATAGATATGTCTCTTGATTACAGACTCAACTGTATTCTCCTATGTTTCAATCTAATATTTACCCTTCCAACAAAGGTTTGAACTGCCGTGCATGTTTTTGTATGTAATGCATATATTGCTTCAATAAAAAAGTATGTTTAAAAAAAAAAAAAAGCGTCAAAATAATAGACCTGCTTTTTTCAGGCGTGTTTACATGTGCTGCAACTAACAAATCACTCACACCTGAATTAGGATGCCTATAAAAGGATCTTAGGCCCATTTCAATCCACCTACACTCAGAAATGGCAGCAGGACTGTGGGCCAGTGATATTTTGTGTGCTGCGGGATTCCTCAGACTCAGACATCAGCCTGTAAGTAACCAGGGCCAAGAAACTGAACATGGTCAGCAGGTTGTACAGGTGCCGCGGAGGCTGCGCAGGCCTCATTTTTTTAGGGGGCGTTTAAACTTGAACGCATTGTCCGATGATACGGTCATACAGATGTTCCGTCTAAATCATAACAACATTTTCCATCTGTATGACCTTGTCATACTGGGCCTAGACCCTGAGACAGCACGCTCTCGCTCTGTCTCAGGCCTGCACAAACTCCTGGCTGTGTTGCACTTTATGGCTACTGGCAGCTTTCAAGCTTCGTCTGGGGATGTCATAAGAATCTCACAGCCCTCATTTTCAAGAATATTAACACAGGTGATGTATACCTAACTACCTCCTCTGTTTTTGGTTGGTTTTAATTACTCGGTGGCCAGTTCTGTCCTAAAATCTCATGTTTAATTTTCTTTCAAATATACACACAGGTGTTGGCTGTTTTGCAGCCCCACATCAATGCCTCAGTCTGCTTCCCTACCCAGGAGTCTCAGTGGCATGCCATCAGGGTAGATTTCTATGAGCTGGCTGGCATGCTCAATGTGCTGGGAGCCATAGAGTGCACACACATTCAGCTGAGACCACCTAGGGGCAGGCAGCACATCTATACTAATCGTCATCTAGAGCATTCCACAAATGTGCAGGTGGTTTGTGAAGCAAATCTCAAAATAATGAGTGTTGTTGCTGGTTACCCTGGGGGCTGCCATGACTCCTTCATCCTCAATAAGTCATCCCTCTTTGATAAGTTTGAGGACGGACAAATTCCAGATGGATGGCTGCTGGGTATGTCATTTTATATGTGTAGGCCTCGGTCTACTTTGTCCAAATACAGGGGCAGATGTATTAACCTGGAGAAGGCATAAGGAAGTGATAAACCAGTGATATGTGCAAGGTGATAAAGGCACCAGCCAATCAGCTCAAATATGTAAATTATCATTTAGGAACAGATTGTCCGCTGCCTTTATTACCTTGCACATATCACTGGTTTATCACTTCCTTATTCCTTCTCCAGGTTAATACATCTGCCCCACAGTGTGTTACTTATATGTTGCTGTATCTTAACATGAATCACGTTACTATATCTGTCTTTTAGGTGATGGAGGATATGGCTGTTTCTCTTAGCTTCTAACTCCATTGTCCCGACCTGATACCCCTGCTGAACACAATTACAATCATGCACATAAGTCCACGTGGAATGTGATAGAAAGATGTTTTGGTGTGCTGAAATCTAGGTTTCGGTGTCTTGATAAATCTGGTGGCCTTTTGTTGTATAGTCCCTTGAAGGTGACTCAAATTGTGTTCTGCTGCTGCTTTCTTCATAACATGTGTTTGCAACAACATCTGCCACATGTTGAGGAGTAGGAGGATGAAGAAAGCAGCCAGCAAGCAGAGGAATTAGAGACATCTGGTGATACTTGGAGTACAGATGTAGGGAGGCAGGTTAGGCAAGACCTCATAAATCGTTATTTTTAAGGTAAGTTTTGTTTGCTTCTTTCATTTGTTGTGTAAGCCTAAATATATGTTGCCCCATTTTTCATTTAAAAACCATTACTCAGAATGTGTCTGTCTCCTTGAGACATACAAACATACCCTCGCTTTATGCAAAACAAATGTAGCATGTGTCTTGTGTTTATTTTAAAACTCAAAACAACAGATTATGAGTGGCATGCATGAAGTCTGGATAAGTGTTATTAAACTTGCACAGATAATTTATTACAAGCACACATAATCCTCATAGTAATTTACTTAGTATTTTACTTTATGATTGTGTGTAACGTCCTAATGCACAGGTTCTCAAACTCGGCCCTCAGGACCCCACACAGTGCATGTTTTGCAGGTAACCCAGTAGAAGCACAGGTGTAGGAATTACTCACAGACACATTTTAAAAGGTTCACAGGTGGAGCTAATTATGTCACTTGTGATTCTGTGAAGAGACCTGCAAAACATGCACTGTGTGGGGTCCTGAGGACTGAGTTTGAGAACCTGTGTCCTAATTAAACACTCCTCCACATATAATATGTTAGCCTGGAGGAATACATGTGTTCCTATGCATGATGCTCCATCGTATTTAAGGGACACAAACCTAGTATCATCCAAAATAATTTATTTCATAATGTTTGCTGCAGTAAACTTGCTGATTTGTATGTCAATACACAGTTTGCCACATATATCCATTATTATACACATTATTTGTGCTTATTAAAAAAACAATTTCTTTGTTTCTGCATCATGTGTAAGAAACTGATTACTCATTTTTAACACACACAAACATGGCCCAACAATAATGACATTCATTTTGGCACTGAATTATCTAAATTCGATCACAACATATTACGACCTTTTTAGCCAACTCAATTGTGTTATTCTTGTAATGTTGTATAGAGAAGAAAGGTAAAAGTTAACAATCACATTGTAATTTGTATTGGTCATGGATGAATCTGCATGGCTGCCAATTAGTCTGCCTGCAGGATATAAGAATGATTGGAATCTAGAAAGAGTAATGATTAGAAAAAATCAAGCGGTCTTGTTACTGCATGCTAAAGACATTCTGCATGGCTGCCAATTAGTCTGCCTGCAGGATATAAGAATGATTGGAATCTAGAAAGAGTAATGATTAAAAAAAAAAATCAAGTGGTCTTGTTACTGCATGCTAACAGCAATGTGCAGATCAAATAACTTTGTCCTCCTCCTAAAAAATTCAAAGATGTGAAAGAATAAATGTGTTGCCCAAAATCCTGTTGTTGTTTGTAACACTTATAATTAATGATGTTTAAAAAATTGACAAGGTGGTAAGTGTAATAGATATAGGGGTAATTCCAAGTTGATTGCAGCAGAATTTTTTTTAGCAGTTGGGCAAAACCATGTACACTGCAGGGGGGGCAGATATAACATTTGCAGAGAGAGTTAGATTTGGGTTGGTTATTTTGTTTCTGTGCAGGGTAAATACTGGCTGCTTTATTTTTACACTGCAAATTAGATTGCAGATTGAACACACCACACCCAAATCTAACTCTCTCTGCAAATGTTATATCTGCCCCCCCCCCTGCAGTGCACATGGTTTTGCCAAACTGCTTAAAAATTTCCTGCTGCGATCAACTTGGAATTACCCCCATTGTGACAAACCTACACTTACTAAATATGTTTATTTACTTCTCTATACAGAGATCGGTGTATCTATTTTTTATTTTTTTTGTGGTTGGCAACTTGGACTGGCCTTTGCCTTTACCACTGTCGTGTTGGCATGCTCTGGTGGAGCGCCTTGGTGGTGAGGACACTGGCGAGAGAATCGGAGTAGTCGTACCAGAACTGCTGCTTGGTTGCTGATGGTGCTGGGATCTGAGTGTTTCATTGAGGTTAGTGAGGGTGGCATTAAGTTCACGTATTGCAGCATTTTGATTCTCTAAAATTCTAGTGATAGATTCATTGATCATTTGATTGTTTTCTAAGATGTTGATGTAGCTTTGCTGTTGTCTGTGCTGTTCTTCCATTATGCATTGTAGGTTGCCCATGACATGTGTAATGTCTGCACGCATGATTTCCATGGTATTGGCAATTCTGGTGGTTGGTACATTTTGGCGACTGATATTTCTGCTGATTCTTCTGAGGTGAGCTGGTAGGTTTGCAAAAATGTGGGTCTGCCTACACAGGCAATCTTGATTAGTGGCCTGCTGTGTAGCCCAACTGTCCCAAAACACTTGATCAGGGCCTTGTGCTACTGGTGTTGTTGGGCTGTGTTGTGGTGGTGGAGTTCTTTGCTGTGGTGGTGTACTCACAGGTGCTGGGTGGCTGATTCCTTGGATTAATGGCTGCATTTGTAACATTATTGTTTCATCCATGTCACTGTGTTGCTGCTGTTGCGTCTGGATGCTGGTACCAGTACTAGAATCTGGAATTAGAACCATTTTGGCATAAGTTTGACATATGTTTTAAAAATTTAAGCAAACCAATAAACATGTAACACATGTATTTAAATGGTGCATTCAGATATCCAGCATAGCAACATCATCACTCAGAACTACAAAACAGACATATTTCTGTTTGTGGCAAATGTGTCTGGTTACTTCATTATTTAAACAAGCACATGAGTTATATGGTAGATCAGACATACTCCACCATAAAAACACACTTAAAATCTTAATTTGCGGCCTTATAGTGTTTAAATCTTAAACTTAGTAATTTTTGGCATGTTGGTGCCAATGTTACGACAAACACATAAGTTAAATTGCGGTAAAAAATATTACTATTTTGCAAGCTTACACGTGTTTATTTTGCAGCATCTTCAACACAATCTGCTGCTGCTGTATGGCTAAAGTGGACATACATATCTTTACTGGTTGTGGACAAGGCCATTTTGGTCAGAATCCATTTGATGTTTTTTTTCCGGTAAGTATAGCAGATTTTGTGGAATTTAGAGTTAATTAGTCTCATTAAATGGATTATTATGAGATGACTAATTTATTTCATCATTACAGTTTCTTACTCACAATCAAGATGAGGGGAGTGTGGTTGGCATCTTGGAGGTGTGACCAAAATTTGGAGTGGTGGTACCAAAGAAACTGTAGACAATCTTCGTGGTGGAGTAGACTGCTGTGGTTGTGATTGGAAATCAGACCTTGCTTTCTTTGTTGGCACATGTAGTTTGTTTGGTGTGCTACAGGAGTCCTCCGTCTGCTGGTCAAAACTTATTGGGATGGACCTGTGATTTAAAGTGTACTTTTGTTATGGCCATTCCTTTACAAACATAACCTATACTACAATTGACACTTTACCTGCTTCAGCAGCGTCATCATCATCAGATGTAACGGGAGTGACTGTAGGCTGACCAGTACTGCTTTTTTTCAACACTGTAAATAATGAAACAAATAAAAGAATTCATTTCTTCATGCTATTGTTGATACATCCACCCATTATGTTTACAAACATTAAATCTTTCTCAAATGGATGCTTATTTATGTGTGCATATGTTTTAAATAAATACACACATTGGCCAATAGCCATATGCACTATGGAAAGTGCAACACAGGAAATAATGTATAGGACACAGACATAGGACACAGGGGCAGATTTAATAATCCTGGTGAAATTATAAAGTGGTTGTTAATAAAGCACCAGCCAATCAGCTCATAAGTGACATTTTGCAAACCCAGCCTGTAACATGGAAGTTATGAGCTGATTGTTTGGTAATTTATCAACTTCAACTTTATCACTTTACCAGGCTTAATAAATCTGCCCCACAATTACTAATACATAAACTAACTACCCAAAACACAGACATCTTCATTGAAAAATGTTATGTCATTAATGAAAGATGCAATATAGAAAATGCTCTGTGATGTGGCACTACAAACACACATTAGCACAATATGAGCCAAAAACCAAAACACAATTAAAAAAAACCATCATAATAGTAGGGTAACTAAGTCTGCAGTGTTGTGTCAGGGTACAAATACAGACTCTAAATGTACCAAAAAATAGTGGTTTTGTCTTAAACAAGATTACATACAGTACTAA
Source organism: Pseudophryne corroboree (assembly GCF_028390025.1). Lineage (NCBI taxonomy): Eukaryota > Metazoa > Chordata > Amphibia > Anura > Myobatrachidae > Pseudophryne > Pseudophryne corroboree. Next base: position 773,671,554 of record NC_086445.1, read on the forward strand.
TGAAATGACACATGTAACTGGCTTCAAAGCCACTTTACACTACTCCAGCCTCTAACATGTCAACCACTGATTTTCAAACATTGCACATGGATAACTGAAATCAAAAACATAGGCCAACTTGCAAACTGGCAAATGTGTCAAAGGAAAACATTATTGCTCTACAATTCAATGACACACCAAGTCCAAACTACACATGGAAATGTACAGTAAAAAAAACACATGACATACTATAAAGTACTATGTTATATTGGCTTTGTTAAAAAAACACACCAAAAACAATGTATTTGCTGATGCACACATGAAGATGGGAGTAATATGCAACGTCACATGACACACATTACCAAAAAACATAAAGACAGAAGTAATGTAATGGAATGATAAGACAAATACACATGCTCACCATCCTTCCTGGGCAGATCAGAATCACGGACATGGGTTGCAAACACTACGTCAGGAAGTATTAAACTCCGCATGGGCTCCTCATAGTCCAGATATCTGGCAAAATAGGGCTGTCCACCACCGGTTTTGTGAGCCGACTTCGCCTCCTTGGCCATTTTGGACTTGACACGTCGCTTTATGTCATAGTACCGTTTGCGGCACGTGTCCTCCGTCCGCTTGACCACCCCCTCACTATTTACAGCAGCAACAACTTTCGCCCACAACACCGTCTTATTCCGTGTTGGCACCTTGGCGGACTCAGGCCCAAATAGCTGCCACAGATACTTCATCAGCTCCAGCACCAATGCCGCATTTTCTGCATAACTAAACTTTACATTCCGCCCAGTCTAAGTAGTGGTGCGTGGCTGCGGAGCTGTCTGTCTGTCATTATCACTGTCACTTGAGGCTACTTCAGCAGCCTCACCCACCTCACTAACCTCACTCTCACTCACCTCCTCCACCTGACCAACCTCCTCCCCCTCACTCACACCCACTACCTCACTCACCTCTGAGTCAGACATAATTGTCTGGTTAAACAATTAACACAGAAAAAATAAGAACAAACAACACACTCCTCCACTACCACTGCACAACACACACACACACACACACACACACACACACACAAACACACACACACACACACACACACACACACACACACACAAAGACAAGGGACTCTAATTCAAAAAAACTTGGACAAAAAATGAGACAAAAAAAAACAAGACTACAACAATGACAAGACTACTTTCAAACACAATACTACACTCAGAAATCGCCCAAAAAACTCCTCACCAAACCAACTACTCACCAACCTCCACAGCATAACCTCCCTACTCACCACTAACTAAACAAACAAGGTGCGGACGGTTTGGGGCATATTTATATGGTTGCGCACAGACACTCCTACATCTGAAACACAACCAATCACGAACGGGGATGAAAAACGAAACTAAAAGTGAAAATGCGGCCGTGGTTGAAAAAAAACCCTGCCGCGTTTAACATAGAAAAAAACCCTGGAAAAACAACAAAAACACGTACGCAAACGACAATGACAGCCATAAATGTGCCAAAAAAAAAACGACTGGCATCGACATCGGAAAACACGAAAACCATAAACTCGACTGCTTAGTTATATATGCCAAGTTGGCATATATAGTTTCAAAAAGTTGCATGAAAATGCACCCGATACAAAACGAGTTTAAACACTACATACACCGACTCAAACACGAATATTAGTAAATATAGGCCCAGGAGTGCCACCTAGCTGTATATGTTTGTATATGGGGCTGGCTAACCCATTGGAGTGCACCCTGCCAAGTACGTTATATCGCTATCAAAGGAGTGCCGGATCTGTGGTATATATATATATATATATATATATATATATATAAATGCAAAAAATCCCTTTTGGCAGAGCTAATGTCCAATCAAGCTGCACCTTTGAGGAAACTCCCTGCTCGTGGAAGTTAAAAAAACAAGTACAGAGATAAATACCCCTGATGCGTTAATATAATTATACTACATGATTTTTGAAGCATCTTTGATAACTGGTCATTCAAAGTTACATTGTGGTAAAATAAATGATTAAAAGTTTTCACATTGAATACCTCAACATTTATTTCTGGTAAAAGAACAGAGATATTAAAATAAGTTTTTTTTATAGAACCTAATACAGATGCATATCAATCCATATACATAGTAACTCCCGTCAGTGGCGTAAGTTCGTCACAGTCGCCCGGAGGCAAGATAAATATTGGTGCCCCCCTATTTCCTATATTAAGATAAATATATGTATGTATGTGTGCGTGTGCGTGTGTGTGTATGTGTGTGTGTGTATGGTGTGTTCTGAAAAAAAATTATATACTGTGTTTATACATTTAATTGTTTTTTATTTTAAATCACACATTTCTTAGCAGTCATACCCAGGATTAGAAGCCATGACCTGTTACACTAACAGCAGACACTTTACTGATGGAGTTATTTGCTCCTGTAGAGGAAGCATGATAATTCTAACTATATGAAGTTACGTGTAATTGTCAGAGAAGTATCTTCATATAGTTAAAATTCTCATATTTCCTATACAGGAGCAAACAGCTTCATCAGTAAGGTGTCTGCTTCCAGTGTAATAGGTCGTGGTTTCTAATCCTGGGTGTGATACTTGTAAAATGTGTATCTACAGTATAATAAAGAGGGTGTGATTTGTAGTGTGCAGGGACCAGTGAGGAAGTCGGCCACTGAAAATACAGCGACAGCTATCAATTAACTTAATTCAGTGGTGTCACAGAATGGGAGGAGAGGTGCCCCCCTCAGAGCAGGAGCCCGGCGGCAGATGACTCCGTTGCCTCCCAGAGTTCTGCCTCTGACTCCCGTAACCTGTCATATACATATCATCAATTCGAGAACAAACCCGTGGCAAGACACTTTGTCCAACTCCAACATCAATTGTCATCATTACGATGTATGCTGATTGACAGAGTACCACCATTATTGAGGGGGGTGATCGTGCAAAAACCCTCTTATGCAGGGAAGCATACTGGATACACAGACTCGACACTGTGTGGCCAAGGGGTCTAAATGATTAAATACATTGGAGCATTTTCCTTTGACATATCGGGACCTCTGTATGGGCATTGACTCTGAAGATGCAAATCATTCTCTCTCTCATTTTTAATTTTTTTTATTATTTTTTTTTTTTATTATTCGTTTTGTTTTTTTCAGATTTTTTCATACTTTTATGGAATGCAGGGAGATCGGTGGCACTGTACAATGATTTGTCCATAAATATACTGTAGACTGGTTATGGGTATTCTACATGTTATATGTCAATTGTGTTTCTATAGTTGTCTTCAGCCCGGATTCCCCCCCCTTTTCTAACCATGGCACATTTCTAGCTCACAATAATTGTCTACGAATCTATCTATAAGGATGTGATATCAATATGTATATGTGCTTGAATGCAGTGTTTAATAACACTTGTCTTTATCTCTATATGCATTTGCGTATTAGTGTTGCTTGGCAACACGGTAGAGATGATTAGTAACACATTCGGATGTATGTGGTCTTTTTTTTAATGGTGCTTTGCTGCAGGGGGAGGCGTTTACTGTGGGGAAATAGTGTCTGCCTTCTCTATTGGCTCAGTCTGTATGTGGGAGCAACGGGTAGCCTGGAGGAAACACATGTGCGTTCCACTGCCCTGGCCGCCCGTACCACTTCCGGTTGCATGCGTTCCACTAGCGGGACGCGCGCACATACGAGATATTACACAACAGGTGCTCCTGAGTGTAATAAGATCGTGGAGCACTAGGTAAGAGCTGGATATATGCCTGGTGTATGAGTTTAGTTTGTCTATGTCTTTTTGATGTCAGTGTGTTTTTATATGTACCATGTTCTTTAGGTTACTGCATGTCTTAGGTGGGGAGGGGGTATATATGGATGCTGTTTGTGTACAGCACCTGAACCTTGACAAAGATCCCAGGGGGACCGAAACATCGGAATGATGATTATGTCCACACTGCTATAATAAATCTTGTTGATTCTATAATGGACTGGATAGTGCACTTCTAACAATTACTATATATATACTGTATATATATATATATATATATATATATATATATGCAGTAGAAAATCGAGCACTCTCTGACATTCAGCAGGATAACCTGCTCTGGTGCTTTTCAAGGTATTGGATCCCAAATATATAGAATCGGGATGGCAAAACACAGTGATGTTTTAGAGCAAAACTAAAACACAGGTGTCTGGGCACATCATCACTAATTTATGTATACAGCTCTGATCAATGTTTCAGTATTATTGATTCACAGTCTTCAGAACCAAAAATAGCCCACTGTGTAGAAATTCTTTACTGCTCTAACTTAAATAGTGTTCTACTACAACTTTTACCCCAACCATGCCAACTGTAAATAACAGTTTATCCATAATAGCTGGTTGATAAGGCAATGTTAAAGACATGTGAATTGTTTATTAATTCTGCATTAAAAGGAAATGTGAGATATACTGTAGCTGAAGATTTGACTGATGTAGTATCAAAAGTGATAAATGATGGCAATACTAGTTAAGGCATGCAAAAAAACATTATAATGAAAATACATCAATATATATCAATGCAGTGGTGTAATATATTGGAAGAAATACAGAAGCAAACTGTCTACCTTTCATAAATAGCTGCTTAAATGCAATATTTATTTGTAGCATTGTAAAGTTAAAAAGCACCATGTTATTTGAAATGTCCATTAAGAACCAAATTTGAACATCAAATTTAAATTTGAATGTCATGTTCTTTTAATATACAGTGTATTATTTTCTATTTTAAAAATGTTTCAACAACAGTGAATATCCCCTAAGAGCAAGTTAGAGCAAGTGTCTCAACAAACATTCGCAAATAGTTTACCTTTTTATGTTACCAGATGTTCTGAGATGTTTATTACTTTTATTAATAAAGTTGTAGTATTATTATTTTGAGCATGCACTTGGCAAACATAGCTATTATTTTTCTGATAAAATCTGTTATCTTCAACTAAGCTCACACTAAAATTAATTTCTGTCTTATATTGATCTGGCTGAAAATGCAATGACTAATTCCCAGTAGCAGCTATTCAAGTCACAATAGTTTCTGCTTAATTTAGGCGCCAGAAGCATTTTTCTTTATTGAACCAATGTTCTTTATTTTCAGTCCATGTAATTTAATAGTTTTTTTAAAAGAAAATGCTTTTAAATTATCATTTTTATGAATGATGAAATTAATCTTCAGCTTACTGAACAAGTACTTTAAAATCATGAAATGGCAGTTAGCATTACCTGTAAACATAAAATAATTAATTATTTAATTAGATAAAACAGATGCATCAATTGCTATAAATTATATTTGCTGTTTTAAGGCTTTACATGTGTTTTGGAATTATGGACCTACCAGTTTTAATGAATATGTAAAAGTAAAATTAGTGACTAAAAATGTTTTCTTTTTTTCTTGTTTTGCTCATACTGCTTCTGTTTACAGTATGAACTTTGTAATGGTTGGGTATGTGAGACCGCCGATGGGGATCCCAGCGGTCAGCATACCAACCGTGGGATCCCTGCAGCGGAATGCCGGTGGGGGGGCAAGTGCAACAAGCCCCTTGCGTGGTGCGGGATGTAGATGTCAGTCACATAGCTACATCCCCTTTGTAAGCCACTGCAGAGCCCTTGTAGCACCATGTAAATAAAGGATTTTTGTATTAAGCTTATATTTTTAGATCATCATTAAAGAATTGCGAATAAATTACCCAACTGTAACAGATCGTAGATTAAATGACTAGTTCAAGAAGCTAGGAGTAAAAGTGCAGTAGCATATTGTTTGTAAGTGTAGGGAACACAGAGTATATTGCCGACATTACTAATTAAATGATTTACCCTTGCTGTACCACCTCATCAGAGGTAGGTATTGATGTTTATTAAGTAAAAGAGAATGCTAAAAATAACAGCAGCAAAGACATATCAATGAGTTATGGGGGTTGCCAAAGAGCTGGGGTAATTTATCGCTGCTTATTACTGATTAAATGATTATTAGTTTTTAAGTTGTTTTTTTAGTGAGATTTTTGTGGTATTAAAATTATGCTTCACTATATACCATATATTTCCTCCTTTACCGAGCTGAACTAACTACAAAACTTGATTGGTGAGAAGAAGTGTGGATTACTTCTCAAATATGTAAAGAAGCGCTGATAAGGTTCTTTCTTACAGCTTTTTCTTTATGCTTTTGAATTTTCCCTGAGAATTGTCATTACCTATTATGATTCTGATTGCAAATGTTAAATGTAAAGTAATTAAATGTGTGTACACGTCAATGTTTGAAATTTACCAAATCTCCAATTAAGTGGTACTTTTACAAATTCCAAATGTATAACACTTAACAGCAGATAAAAAACTCTAACTAAAGGGATGAGACTCTATCAAGACCCAATGGGGTTAGAGTATTTAGGAAATAAATCCAACATGACTCTCTCTTATAAAGAAGTTGTTCCCCTTTAGGGTCCTCTTTTACTCCTTTTAAAATAGTAAAAGAGAAACCTTTCATATACAAATGACTGTATGTTTTACAAAAAGTGGCATGTGAGACTGTGGATTTTAACTTTATTCCTAATGTTTCTTAAATGTTCTTAAATACAAATTTGACATATCTTTTAATTTATACCATGTAAGAAAGACCACAACCATATTTAATTTGGTAGATGACAAAATTAGTATTAAAAGTTAAGGGGGTACTCACGGAGCGATATTCTAAGCAATCTGACAAGATTGCTTAGAATTTTAGCATTATCACTCCATGTGTACTCCCTACAGCGATAGCAATGCACAGCCCCGCGCATCGCTATCGCTGGTGCTAGATTGGCCTGAATGCAGGCCAATCTAGCAGGTCACTCACTTCACCCTCTGGGTGAAATGAGCGCCCCTCCCCCCCCCCCCCCCGTCTCCCCCCGCATGCTCAGCACAGACTGTGCTGAGCGGCGGGAGAAATGTGTGCTGAGCGGTTCGCTCAGCACACATCTCTCCCGCATCGGCCCGTCTATATGGGCCTTTACTATTTCTTTTATTTTTCACACTCTTTTATATTCTACTTGCCACATGAATTACTTTTTATTGCAAAAATTTACAACAAATGCAGTGACTTTATTTTTTAAAGGGTACTATTGTATTGTTAACTTGAGCCTTTTCAAATTTTGTAGATTTTAATTGGTAAGACATTGGTTAAGGGGGGAGCTTTTTTTTTTTTTATAAACCAGCTGTTTAGCAGGAAGATCAGGATCCAAAATAGGATCTTTTAGAAGGCTGTTTCAAAGGTGTTCTTAAATTTGTTGATTTTGTTTTATTTTATTTTTTAAACTGAGTGATAAAATATCTGCCTTAAGTACTCGGAACTTGATTTTAGTTAGCTTTTCACTTAAACAACTTCTCCCTATCCAACCGGGCTGCTTTATCCTAATTCATTCTATTTTATCAAGTTCATAGCCTCTTTCTGTAAATCTATCTCTTTCCAATTCTGATTGTTCCTAATATTTACCTGTTTGTGAACAATTCATTTGTATTTGTAAAAATTGAGAATATGGTACATATTTTTCCAACTTGAAGGTGATAATTATTGTGAGGTATAAATCTGACAGTTTCCTAAAACAAAAGCAAGTGCTGATATTACCATCTTTCCATTTTTAAAATGAAAACAAGGTAATCAAGTTTCACCATTAAATTTAAAATACATTTTAAAATTAGTCATTTAAATGTATATGGTCAATAAAATGCTTAACACTCTGAAATGTCCTTCCCAAACAAATATCAAATGACTAGCTGAATACCCATGCTTCACTAAGGAATTTCAAGTATTTCCATGCATATAACTTTCATTTTGAAGGACTTCCTGGTAAAGTAAGACCACTCATCCCCCAGCAAGGCAGCAGCCATCAGCACCTGGATGGTTAGGGTTAGGGTCACTGTGTAATGGGTCTCTGGGATATAAATTTGTCAGTTTGATGCTTATAGCACCATCATAATTTGACACTAATGTCCGTCATTTTGTAAATTTTATTTTTCACACCTTCTCACCCCCCATGTTGATGTAGGCTGAACTTGGACTTAAACGACATTGGGAGTGTCACTATTCATCTCCACGACCCTGAAAATTATGGATTTTTACTTGTCACCCCTTTCCCCTAGGGGTGCTAGGGGTGTGTGACCCTCACAGTATATTTTTTCAGATTGTAAGTCATATGTGTACGAAGTTTGGTGTAAATTGCTACAGGCATTCCAGAGTTATGCTGGAACATACACACATACGTCCATTTTTATATATAGATAGATTAATATACAGTAACATCAGCAAAGTTGAATGTTTATTCTGAAAATACTTCCCAAATATTAATAACTCTTCCCATTGACCCATGAGAATATATGAATGAGCAAATGTTTCCATCAAAGTCCCCTGTTTCTGGATAAAATACTGTATTCCTCTTAAAAAAATAATAATGGTGTTTTAGAATAAAGCGTATACTATCCATAATAAGTTTTCTCTTTCAGAAACCTCTTGATTGGTTAGGATGACCTTTTAAACCACTCTCAGACCCTTATCATGTGGAATAAATGAATATTAGGCTTGCATGTCTACTGTTAACCAAATGAGGGAATCATTCCACCCAAAGCTCTTAATGTCCCACAAAAGACTAGTTAATTTTGTTAAGAAATGTTTTAAGATTTCCCACATAGGGTTGAAAGTGATTCTACCCCTGAGATAATGGGTCTACCTAGGGGATTTCCTGTATTTTTCTGGACTTTCAGGATATCGTAAACAAAAATCAGTGTTTTAGGATGTTTAGTACAAAGATAATCAAATTATTCTTGACAAATCATTTCTAGCTTGTTTGAAGAGATTAAAAAGCTCCACTTGATGTGATTCAGTGGGATTACTAGCTAGTCTTTCATATGTACTGTAGAAGTATCCTTGAGAATATTATAAGCCCCAACTAAATACTGTACCTCTCTCTATTCTTGACTACCACTGCTCCTCCTTTGTCTGCTGTCTTATTTAATAAACTTCCATCTTCTTTCAGTTCACTGCTGTCTTTTCTTCTTGGGTCAGATTACTTTTGTGCATTTTACTCTCAATCTTCATTTTCCTAAAATCTTCTCTCACAAGATCATAAAAAATATTTACAGATGTGTCCACGTACATTGTTGCAAACTATGCATTTGCATCGTGGGCTAAAAGTCGCATCACAGCATATGGTAGGGAGTTGTCAGAGGTATTTCAGTGTGGGTAGCAGAAGCCTATGCCCCTGCTACCTGTATCTCTTCCGTGGAAAGTTGGCAGCAGTATCTGGAGCATGTGCACAGATTTCGCAACCCACTACCCATTCAATGAGAGACCTGCTGACTGCTGACACTCTGCAAGGATGAAACAGAATATATCTGTATGTGGCTTCACCTTGACTCTACAGCAGCATTTTTCAACAGGTGTGCCGCGGCACACTAGTGTGCCATGAGGGGTTGCCAGGTGTGCTGCCATCACCTGCCCGTGATGCCCGCTGCTGCCCACCAGAGATCTGCCGCTGCCTGCCGGCCAGAGATGCCTGCCCAACTGCCGCCACCATTAGTAACCAGCATGGGTAGCATAGCACTGCACTTCCATGAGAGCCGGTGTGACTAGCCTGCTCTCATGGAAGTGCAGTGCTATGCTACCCACTCACATGTCTGCCCACCAACTCCTGCAATGTGCGCTGTGCTGCATGCTTCCAGCACTCCTCACTTCTCCCCACTGAGAGGGAAATATTTCAGGTTCCCCTTTATACTGGTATATATATATATATATATATATATATATATAAATGTATTAAAATATATATATTAATCTGTGTATTTACAGTGGGTGGGGGTGCAGGAAGGCAATTTGTGGAATTACTGGGGTGGGGGGGCAGGTGTGTAGAATTACTATGGGGCAGTTGTGTGGCATTATTATGGGGGCAAGTGTGTAGAATTACTATGGGGTGCAGGTGTGTATAATTACTTTTGGGGCCAGGTGTGTATAATTACTATGAGGGGCAGGTGTGAGGCATTACTATTAGGGGCAGGTGTGTGGCATTACTATGGGGGGCAAGTGTGTGGCAGTATTATGGGGGCCAGTGTGTATAAGTACTATGGGGAACAGGTGTGTATAAGTACTATGGGGTGGGTGGGTGGGTGTGTAGCATTACTATGGGGCCAGGTGTGCATAATTACTATGAGGGGCAGGTGTGTGGCATTACTATAGGGGGCAAGTGTGTGGCATTACTATGGGGGGCAGGTGTGTGGCATTATTATGGGGGGCAGGTGTGTATAATTACTATGGGGCAGGTGTCTATAATTACTATGGGGTCAGGTGTGTAGCATTACTATCGGGGCAGGTGTTTTTGCATTACTATGGGGGTAGGTGTGTGTGGCATTTCTATGGGGTGCAGGTGTGTGGAATTATTATGGGGCAGATGTGTATAATTACTATGGGGGGCAGGTGTGAATAATTACTATGGGGGGCAGGTGTGTATAATTACTATGGGGCATGAGTGTATAATTACTATGGGGCAGGTGTGTGACATTATTATAAATCTGTTTTATTACAGTGGGAGCTAATGTGTGGTGTTACTGTTGGGGCAAATGTGTGGTATTACTGTGGGGCAAATGTGTGGTATTACTGTGGGGGGGGCAATGTGTGTAATTACTGTGAGGGCCTATGTGTTCAATTACTGCGGGGGCCAATGTGTGTGTTTTATCCCCGTGGAGCCAATGTATGTTTTTTTGGGGGGTGGGGTTACTGATGGTGTTCCTTGGCAATTTTAAAATCTTGGCTGGTGTGTCGCGAATTGAAAAAGGTTTAAAATCTCTGCTCTACAGGGTAGCACTTTGAAAGGAGAGATACGAAAGTTTTCTGCTTTTGGAATTTTGGAACCAGCTTTTTCATGGTCATACATAACATACATATTTAGGTCAATTAAAAAATCTTATTTTATTATCATGTTGGTCAGTAGCAAATTTTAGACCTTTTTCTAGTACCTAGGTCTGGGATGTTAATAACTCTTTCTTAGAGACATTGATGAGCCGTATCTCTTTTGTTCTTGGGGGTAAGGCTTTGTTCTTTTTTTGTGTAAGCTTTCCACTTCCTGTTTTTCCAATTTTCCTGTTTTTAATCTTGTTTTTATACTTCCTTTGAGTATATGGGAAACAGCCTCCATTCTTTGAGTATATGGACGAGACAGCTTATCTTTCCCTTCTCCTAAAAATGCTGTTCATATAAATTCTCTGAAGGGGATGGGGACCTGAGCATGTCATATCTGTTATTATGATATCTTTCAGGTTGATCTCTAAATATTTATGGGGATTGATGGGATAAATTCCAACTTGGGAACTGGCATTAATACCTCCTCCTAGATCTATATTCAACTTTGTGCCAGCCAGATCTCAGATGTATAAACACTTCATCTGTCTCTCTATCGCTTCTTAATCTAGATCTATTAAATTGAGAATCTGATCTTCTCCCATTGTAGGAGTTCATATTCCAGATATTGTTTTCATGATCTTTTTTGCCCCAAATGATATTTTTCTGCTTTCTGGCTACAATGTCATTTCCAAAGTATCCAACTTTTGTTGTATGTCATTGACCTCAATTATAAAAGCCTAATTTTCAAATTGTATCATTAAAGTTTTGAGTTTCTTGTGTTCATCTTCTATTTTGAGTAACTCTTTCAATAATATGAGATTACCAAGTGTACATTTTCTTTATTCTTCGGCTTGTGTTTTATCTACTTTATTGGCTCAATATTATTCATGTTGATAATTACTGGTCATTGCATGGATAATTCCTGGCCTCTGCGATGGGCGGCTTGTGCCTCCCCATGTGTGAGATAACTAATGCCTGTGTCCTATGATGCAGGTTGATCACTAGTGCAGCAGGAGGGGTCAACTTGTAATAGACGCCTCCTGCTGCATTGCCATACAGAGCTGCAGCTTCCAAGGACACAGCAGTTATAGCTACTCCATTCACATCTGAATGACTCTCCTTGTACTGTTTACCTGCATTTTATGATGGAACATAATTGCTCTGTTACTTTCATAAGAAACTTTGATACTGTAGTTGGAAACTTGTTAAGAGCAGAAATGAAGCACAGTAAGTATACTGTATATTAAAAACTTTGCTCCTAAGAGGATTAGATCGTGCCGGAGTATTTATAATAGATGATTACAAATCTTCTGGATAAGAAATGGAATCAGCTGGTTAAGAGACAAACTAATTTTAGAAGATGATACAATATGTTTTCATTTCAAATGACTGAGAACACTAACTCGCATTCTGTTTACCAGAATACATAGAACTTGGTGTGGATAATAGTCCTACTGTATGTCAACTCTGGCAAGAAAAAAAAGAACTGTCTTTGATACAGAATATTTATATTTAGTGAAATCAAACAGTAAGCATTAAATTAAATAAAGACACAATTAGAATAAACAAAAAAAAAGTACATCTGTACAAATAAAAATACCTTGGATATGGCCAGCTGCATATCTAGAGAGGAGGGGACCGATGTGCAGACTCCGGGTGTGGGCCCCCTCCTCTCCTGTAGCCATCACTGCCACTGTTAGTGCTCTCAGCGCTGAGACTCTGGCACAGTGCCAGAGTCTACAGCGCATGCGCAGAACTCCGAAAAATGGCTGCCGTGCCATTTTTTCGGAGTCCTGCACATACGCTGTAGACTCTGGCACTGTGCCAGAGTCTCTAATGCTCAGTGCACTAGCAGCGGCGGTGACGGCTACAGTAGAGGAGGGGGCCCACACACAGTCACCGATTGATGCCGGAAAGGTAAGTGTAGAAGAAATGGGTGCAGTGTGTGCGATGTGGGCCCCCTCTGGACCCAGGGGCCCGTGTGCACTGCACACACTGCACCCATTATAGATACACCAGTGGATATGGCATATCAATAAACTATACATTTTATTTTTCAAAAAATGATTCTTTTAACATCATAGAATGCAGTGAAAGATTTGTCTTACATATGCATACAGTATACAGTAACACCAGACAGTACAAACATAAAGTGCATTAATTAAGGTGCACATTAACCACTCAAATGGTGATTCTTTCCCCCTAAAAAAATCACCCAGAAATTCTTGTTCTCTTTTTTTATTTAATTCAATTTAGAATGTTTTTTAAAATGTACAGTATTTAAAGATTTTAATAAAAAATTAATTGCATCCAATCTCTAAAGGCCCTAATGAAGATTGTACCTCCCAATGTTAACATCCAGGAACCCGTGATCGGTAAACCAGTGAAGGCAGTCAGTCATCTGATTGCTGTGCTCCTGCTGTGTTGACTGGGACAGTAAAGTGATGCTGTGAAGCCAGCATCTCACTTACAGCACTGGGGGGTCACAGTGGAGCACAGGATCAGATGAGTGGGTGCCCTCCCAGATCACCAATCACTAGTCCTGGCAGGTAAAGTCTCAGTTTGGGGCATGATGGGGGGGCTTAGCCCATGGCATCAGCAGCACATGCGCGGTCACACTCTGGAAAAATACCCGGAGAGGTATGGTGAGTGGATTCACAGGGACAGAGTTTAATGTGGTAATTGATAAATCCTTGTGGGTTCAGTATGATTTCCCGGTGGCCGGGATGCCGGCATTCAGAATACCGATGCCAGCATTCCAATATTTGAAATCCTGATAGAGGGAAGGTAAGTATGTGCACCCCTGTGTACTTCCCTCTTACCCCAACCCTCCATTTCCACAGCCTAACCCTAACCCCCTAGTGCAGGCCTAGCCAACCTGTGGCTCTCCAGCTAACCCCCTTCCCCACAGCCTAAACGAGTGGCACCTAAACTTAAGACCTCTGGTCCTAACCCTAACCTGCTGGCTATACTTATGGTTGGAATGCCAACTGTCGGGGTTCCGGTTTCAGTCTCCTGTCCCTGTTTGGATTCTGATTGCCAGGATCCCAACAGCCAGCATTTTAACCACATTTCATCCTTGCGATGTATTCAATTATCACAATGTGATTTTGGTTGACCTTAGCACAACCCATCATCTGAGATGTGGAGTGTGATAAACAGACCTGTAAGCCAAAAGTCACAAGTACAGTACATCTAATACCATTCATTATTTACATGGAACAGTAAAGGATTAATGAGTATCAGCAGGTTGTACATTCCAATTCTAAGATAATAGATGTGTTACATAATGTGATGCTTGGTGATTGTCTGCTTTATATTTCATGCATTGTGTTTGATGCAATTCACTAGTGGGTGTATTATTTATGGATTTTTGAGTAAATCAGTATTAGTTTGAGTTCTGAAATTGCAGACATTTAGTATGATTTCAGAGTCAACAGAATCAATTTATCCATCTCTTTTGCTAAAATGTTTTTCTTCATGAAATTAAAGTATAAAGGTTGAAGATAAAACAAAAAAGACACTGGCTTCATTTAAACAAGATTTAAATATCTCTAATTACAGTAAAGTCCAGTTGCTATTTCCATATCTCTCTCCTTTGTAAAATATATTTTGAAAAAAGCATAGTATAGAGAAAAGCTGAAATACGTGGGATTTTCTGAAAAGTCTAAAATACAGAAATAAATATGAATAAATAAAATAACAACTCTTTGCTCATATTGAGAATGTTACTTTTTTGCCCTTGGTGAATCCTTTTTGACAGAAACAGTATGTGGGATGGCATGACATTTGGAGCTGTTTTATGTAGTGTAAATGAAATCTTGAAATCAGAAAGGTAAAACAAAATTATATTACTGGAGCTTTATATCCAGCATTAGTATTCAGTAGGCATTTTATATAGTATTCTTGATTAAAAATGAAATCTATATGTTGGATTTATTTTACAATTTAAATAAACTTTGCTCATGTATTAGTTTGGAAAACGTAGGCTGGTGACATTCACAATTATTTGCAGAGAAGTACAGTATAGGTCTCTTATTACTCTTCTGTTGGTAGCTATCAGAATACAGTATTTAAGCATAGTGTAAATAAGGTAATCTTAGCTTTTTATTAAAGCATTCAAATAATTTTTGTATAGCACAAATGTTTTATTATAACATTCAAATAATTTTTGTATAGCACAAATGTTTTATTATAAGGTACTTACAAATTTTGTAGAGAAAAAAAGGTTATGAAAATGTTTAGGTCGACAGCACTTAGGTCGACACTCATTAGGTTGACTCATTAGGTCGACCACTATTGCTCAACATGAATTAGGTCAACATGGTCTTTAGGTCGACGTGGTCACTAGGTCGACATGTACAAGGTCTACATAGAAAAAGGTCAACATGAGTTTTTTACTTTTTCCCCCAATTTTTTTATTTTTTCATACTTTACAATCCACTTGGGCTACGATTGGGAATAGTAACCTGTGCCAAGTGCAGCAGTAGTGGCATGAGGCACTTTGCCCAAAGCACAGAGAGCAAAGCGAGCCATGTGAGGGAATACGGGGGGTCATTCCGAGTTGATAGCTAGCTGCATTTGTTCGCAGCGCAGCGATCAGGCTAAAAAATGGCAGTTCTGCGCATGCATATGTGGTGCAATGCGTACGCGCGACATATGGGCACAACGAATGATGTAGTTTTGGAATGTGTTTAGCGATGCATTTCAGTCGCACTGCTTGCCGCAGAGTGATTGACATAAAGTGGGCATTTCTGGGTGGCAACTGACCATTTTTAGGGAATGAGCAGAAAAACACAGGCGTGTCTGGGCGAACGCTGGGCGGGTTTGTGACATCAAATCCGGAACTGAATAGTCTGAATTGATCGCAAGCGCTGAGTAGGTTTTGAGCTACTCTGAAACTACACAAAAATTTTTGCAGCCGCTCTGTGATACAACTGTTCGCACTTCTGCTAAGCTAAAATACACTCCCAGTGGGCGGCGCATAGCGATTGCGTGGCTGCTTAAAACTGCTAGCAAGCGATCAATGATCGGAATGACCCCCATGGTGAACTTATTGGGGTTCCCGGTCACTTTATGAAGAAAACAACACAAAAAAATTAAAAAAACTCATGTCAACCTATTTCCATTTTGACCTTGTCCATGTTGACCTAATGATCGTGTCGACCTATTTCAAGTGTCGACCTAGTCACTGTCGAACAATAGTGGTCGACCTAATGATTGTTGACCCTATGATCCACACCCATGAAAATTGCCATTCAGAGATAAAATGGCTTCATGATTATTTTTTAATTGAAGAAGCTGGTCAGTTACTTTTAAATAAAAAATAAAAATGGAAAAGGATTTTTTGAACCTTCCAGACCATATTAACTTTAACTATCTCAACCTAAACACTGACAGAAATCTATATTTTTATATCTATTAACATGTTAACTGGTGTAAAGAATAATATTTTTTTCCCACAACTTTCTGGTTGAAGAAAAAGACTATAGTAAAAATCATTAATGGAAAATTGAAAAGATCAGATTGTGGTGGTCATTCCGAGTTGATCGCTAGCTGCATTCGTTCGCTGTGCAGCGACGAAGCAAAAAAAGGCACTTCTGCGCATGCGTATGCAGCGCAATGCGCACGTGTGAAGTAATATTACAACAAACAATGTAGTTTCACACAAGGTCTAGCGAAGCTTTTCAGTCGCACTGCTGGCCGCAGAGTGATTGACGTGAAGTGGGCGTTTCTGGGTGTCAACTGACTGTTTTCAGGAAGTGTTCAAAAAAATGCAGGCGTGCCTGGAAAAATGCAGGCATGGCTGGGCAAACGCAGGGCGTGTTTGTGACGTCAAAACAGGAACAGAACAGTCTGACGTCATCGCAAGCGCTGAGTAGGTATTGAGCTACTCTAAAACTGCACAAAAAAATGATGCCACCGCTCTGTGATCCTTTCGTTCGCACTTCTGCTAAGCTAAAATACACTCCCAGTGGGAGGTGGCATAGCGTTTGCACGGCTGCTAAAAACTGCTAGCGAGCGATGAACTCGGAATGACCACCTGTGTTTCTATATTTGTGTGGTTTACTGTACATTCGGCAAGTATCTTTCTGACCCTTTTCCAAATCTAAAAGAAGCTAGAAGATAATTTTTTTCCCTGGACACCACTACAGCAAAGTTGGTAGAAATATCCTTTTTTGTTTTTAGCTGCTTGCAATTACTGTAGTGAGGGACAGACAATTAGCCTAGTACTAAAGAAATTAAGTGCTGACTTTATGATTTTAGGTTATTCTATGTTGATGGTCACTTTTAAATCAAAGTAGCCAGTCTAGGTTGGCCACCACAAAGCTGGCTGAACATGTGATTTTATAATTTAGTATTTCTGTACTTGCCTGTACAAGACATGCTGTGTAAAAAAAACAAAAACAGGAAAGTCCTTTAAGTCCTCTAATCCTCCTCAAACCCGCAGAAATATTAACACAATTAATTTTCAAGAACTGTCCACCTCTCAGTTCACCTATTTCTGCATTTACTTTTCTGAGACTGCTGTATCACACCTGACCCAGACTCTAGAACTAACCCTTGACCAAGTGGCTCCAGCTACCCATCACACTTCACATAAGTCTAGATGTCAACCGTGGCACTATAAATTAGCAAGACACCTACAAAAACTCTCACTGAAAGCAGAACATCAGTGGCGTAAATATCGTATTCCAAGTGACTTTCTTACATATAAGACTGTCTACCACTCTTATCAAAATGCCCTGGACTCTGCCAAACAAACATATTTCCAAACTCTCATCTCTGCTCAAGCCTCTAACCCCAAATGACTTTTAATACATTTAAATCACTTCTGAACTCTTCCTCACCCAACCCTCCAGCCATTATCAAGGCACCAGATCTTGCTTCCTACTTCAAGGACAAGATTGATAAGATCCGAGATGAAATGGTATGATCTTCCTCAGCCAGTGACCTGCTCAATTCTCTACCTGAACCCTCTTCACTCTCTCCTCATTTGATCCCACAAATGAAGATGAAGTTTCAACACTCTTCACATCCTACTACTCTACTACCTCTCCTCTTGAACCTATACCCTCACAAGTAAGTAGATCTGTCTCCTGTGCTCATCCCAACCTTAACTAACACCTGTAATCTCTCTCTCGCTACTGGTATCTTTCCTTCACTGTTCAAACATGCACTGATTACTCCCATTCGGAAAATCTAAATTCTGACCTTAACTCTCCCTCAAACTACCATCCCATCTCTCAGCTCCCATGCCTCTCCAAGTTACTTGAGAGACTTACCTACACTTGCCTCACACACTTTCTTAAATCGCACAATTTATTTGACCCACTTTAGTCAGATTTTCGTCCCCAACACTCCACAGAGACAGCACTGACTAAAGTAGTGAATGATCTAGTCACTACAAAGTCCAAAGGCCATTACTCACTTCTTATTCTTCTAGATCTCTATGCTGCCTTTGACACTGTTGACCATTCTCTTCTCATAAAAACACTACAATCCCTAGGTCTTCAAGACACGGTCCTCTCTTGGTTCCTATCCTACATATCTAATAGCTCTTTCAGTGTTCGCTTCTTTGAATCAACCTTTTCTTCGCAACCTCTTTCAATTGGAATACCACAAGGCTCGGTCTTAGGTCCTCTGCTTTTTTCAATCTATACCTCATCTCTTGGTAAACTAATCAGCTCTTTTGGATTTCAGTATCATCTGTATGCAGATGATACTCAAATCTACCTATCCTCCTTAGATTTGTCACCATCTGTATTGGTCAGGGTCACTGAATGCCTTTCTGCTGTTTCATCTTGGATGTCATCTCACCACCTCAAACTTAATATTTCCAAAACAGAGTTATTTATATTTCCACCAGCCAATAGTATTTACCAAACTGAAATCTCTATCACTGTTGAGAACTCAACAATCAACCCTATCCCACAGGCTCGCTGCCTAGGTGTCATACTTGACTCAGAGCTGTCCTTTGCGGCACACACTCAATCTTTCTCAAAATCATGTTACATGCATCTAAAAAACATATCTAAAATACGACCATACCTTACATAAGACACTGCAAAAACTCTAATCCATGCTCTCATTATCTCCCTCATTGATTATTGCAATAGTCTTCTTACTGGTCTTACCAAAAAGAGACTCTCACCACTACAATCCATTCTGAATGCAGCTGCGAGGCTAATCTTCCTTGCTAGATGTTCATCGTCTGCAGATCCGCTCTGTCAGTCCCTCCATTGGTTACCTGTATTCTACCATAAACAATTTAAAATACTTTTATTCACACATAAGGCCATTAACCATACTACAGCAATGTACATCTCTTCGCTCATCTCAAAATATTTCCCAACCCGACCTCTTCGCTCTTCGCAAGATCTACGTCTCTCATCCACACTCATTAGTTGCTCTCATGCATGATTGCAGTACTTTCTTCGGGCTTCACCCACTCTGTGGAATGCCCTACCATGCACAATAAGACATTCCCCTAGTCTCCAAACCTTCAAACGTTCCCTGAAAACTCACCTCTTCAGGCTAGCTTATCACATTCCAGAACCGCTCACTCAACCTTCATAAGCTTTCCTATCTGATTATATCCCCACTGTGCAGTCCGCACATATTATCCACATATTTTCTCTTTCTTCACTTTCCCTTCTTTCTGACCATGGTTCATCATTGCTGATATCATGCAACTCACCTAGAACCTTTGCAATCCAGTGGACAAATATGCAATAGATACTGCCTTTCCTTGTTTATCAATGCATATTTCCCTATAGATTGCAAACTTGCGAGCAGGGCCTTCCTACCTCTATGACTGTTTGTTTATTACCCAGTTTTGTTTTATCATTGTGTCCAATTGTAAAGTGCAATGGAATTTGCTGCACTGTAAAAGAAACTGTTAATAAATAAATCATAAATAAAGAAATTAACTCCCTTTTGTGGTGGTTCCAAAGCACATGAAGTTTTCAACTTGCTAGCCTGTGATGGAAGTTAAGATGAATATAAAACATGTTAATCTCATTGTAAGTGATACAGAACTGGCACCCGCCACCAAAGAATAAAGGCATCCAATAGGTGAAAAAAGAGAAAATGAAAAAAATATATATAAAAATACTAAATACACCATCCATAGAACCCCTAAGAATAATGTAAGCAGAAATAGGGTGAGACTACAGAGAAAATGTATAAACACCAAACATCAAACATACAAACCTGTAGGAGCAATTTTTGTGGATGGCCAGCGCAAAAAAACCACTTAACTACATATACATTATCATTGCCTGTTGCTCTGAATCAGGCCCTTTGCACTTTACAACATTTATTCTGGCAGTAGGTTCAGCTACATTTAATATATCTACAAACAATTAGACTTACTGGGCCTTGAAGCAAATAAGTACTCCTGAATGGAAACAGATCATTTATCGGTCAACATTATCCAGGGGTGGATAGGCCCACTAGGACATCGGGGTAGGTTACTGTTGAGCCAGTTCAATTTACCCCTCTGCCAGATCAGCGCACCTCTGCCTGGCTGGCTGCCTGTTAGCCCAGGCTGATTTATGCAGCTGCTAGCCAGATGCTGAATCTCCAGTATTTGCGATAAACTACTGTGGAACGCAAACCAGAAGCTATGATCCGCAGCGGGTGTGACAGCACTGTCACCCCTGCAGCTAGTGCCAGGGAGAGCCTGGCACAGCATAACTATGAATTGGGCACCCCCAGCTGGAAGCCGCACACAGGAGACACACCAAGGGGGTGGAGCAGGGTCTTCTGTCTCACGGGAGCTCCCACCACCCCGGGAGACAGAATTGCCGTACAATGAACACACAGCCCCCCTCCATTGGCCCTGATGGCCCAATTCATAGCATAACTATGAATTGGGCACCCCCAGCTGGAAGCCGCACACAGGAGACACACCAAGGGGGTGGTGCAGGGTCTTCTGTCTCACGGAAGCTCCCACCACCCCGGGAGACAGAATTGCCGTACAATGAACACACAGCCCCCCTCCATTGGCCCTGATGGATTATGGATGCGACTCCCAGGTCCCCTTGTGTAATGAATAAATTCAATATGGAACCGCACTAGTCTTTACAATCTAAACAAAAATGTAGAAATAACATAGAAAAACCAATATATGTGCAGTTGGAAAAAATATAGTTTTAAACTGCTAATGATTGGCGGTGCTCCCAGGAATTTTGTAGACTGGACTACAATTGAAAAGGAGAGACAAGACAAAAAACCCTTGTTTGGGAGCACTCGTTTGTAATAATTTGTATGATGTAAATGGAGTAAATGATAAGTAAAATAAAACTTAACCTTTAATTGTTTCTTGAATAAAAGGAAGGTAAATGTGAGATAATTTTGAGACTCGTGTCTAATGTTAGCAAAAGGAACTTGTTTAACCTTTTTAGCAAATGAGGTACAAGTTGCTAGGGGAAGGTGAAAATGTCAGAAGCAATATATTAGATGAATATCAGTATGTTCTGATAGAATAAATGTATCCAGAACAGTCACTGTACATGCCTTAGAGTAAAGGTTTCAAATAGAAGCGTGATATGGTAGCAAGGTTGAGTATACTGGAATGAATCTGTTGAGAAAGACAGAAAAAAAGGGGGGGGGGCCCACTGCACCTGGTATTCTCATGGGGTTTCCCATCCTGATACTGACCAGGCCATACCTGCTTAGCTTCCGAGATCGGACAAGATCGGGCGCATTCAGGGTAGTATGGCCGTGGGCCCGTTGTAAGGGATGTGGGAAAAGAGATGAAGGAAAGAAAACACTCCTATTGTCCGTAATGTACACAAATCAACCATATGTGGTCCGGGAGTGTTTTTCCAGAAACAGACATAGAGGTATAGCCAGCTTTGGAGAATTAAAAGGGGCCCACCACACCTGGTATTCTCAGGAGGTTATCCTTCCTAGTACTGACCAGGCCACACCTGCTTAGCTTCCGAGATTGGACAAGATCGGGCGTATTCAGGGTAGTATGGCCGTGGACCAGTATGAGGAAAAATTGTGAGTGGAAAGGGAGAGTGTACTGCTTTCTGTACTCCACACTCAACCAAAGCCACTGATGGTCTCAAATTGGTATTTCCAGACAAAGTAAGTCAAGATAATTCGGAGTGTCTGGAATTGATAGAGGTATATTGTGGTAGGTGGATTTAGGCAGATAGTGAACTCTCATAAAATGTTGAAAGGATAGTGTGTGGTGTGTGTGTGTGTATGTCTTGATAATTGATCTGAGAAAAAAATGATAATAATAGTCCCTTATAAATAAAAAATATATCAAGTGTGGAGCAGAGCTAGAAAAATAACTCAAATTAAATGACAATTCACACAATAATTGCTGGTCCCTTGAGGGAAAGCCAGATAAACAGTCATATGCTGGAAAGGAGCTCAAAGCTGGCTCCCAAATGGTGCTCTTAGCCTTGTATTCTGAATAGAAAAGGTTAAATACCAGGCGTCAAATGTTCTGCAATCAAAGTCAAAGTTGCTGCTAAGGAGCTCAAAACTGGCTCACATATGGTACTGTTACCCTTATATTTAAAGTATGAACAATTAGTACCAGATGTCAGTTGTTCTATGAAAAATACCAGAAGTTAGAGAAAGTGCTACCATAAATACACATGTGTGTTAAAATCACAACAAAACAGGAAATGTCATAATAAATGCACTTGTGTGTATAAATCACGGTTAGATATCTGTATCTAATAAATAAACCTTGGAGGCATAGGCGGGTGTTAGGACAGAGTTAGGCAGATTTTAACTGAAAATAGAACGCTGTTATAAAACAGAGAATGTAGTGATAGATTTTGTATCTGTTATTACTGCTAGTATATATATGGACAAAAACCAGTGTGCAGTCGGTATTAGGTAATAGTTTAGACATTAGTGATTACCGCTGCACATTTAAACCCTGGTGGTCTAGTGTTAGTTACCGCAGCCGCAAGGTATGCGGCGAACGTTGTCCGTGTCTCCTCTGTACATGGTCCCGCTGCAGTGATGTGCGCGGCCGCCCGCTTCCGGAATGGGCGTGTCCGCGATGACGTCACTGAGGACGTACACTCGACGTACGTTTCACCTGATTGGGCTTGGTCACGAGAGCCTCTCTCTACTGCTCTCCTGTGGCCAGTACTTAAAGGTTGGAATGACCAATGAATTAATTTATTAGTTTTGACTGACTGATAGTTGGACCTATCAGATTTCGAGTAGGGTATCCTGTGGAATCCATTTTGGAAAAGGGAAAAGGGAAGGGAAAGGGGAAGGGATGAGGATTGGAAGGAGGGAAGTGAACGTGATGGAGCTGAGTGAAAGTGAAAAAGATGGAAATGATGAGTGTATGTAAGAATAAAATCGGGAAAAATGAGAGGTGAAAAATGAAGCTAGAATGTGAGAATGTGATGAAAAGAATGTATATGTAAATAAACGTGATAATAGTAATGAAAATTAATGATTGAAAAGAAAAGAAAATGAAATAAAATAAAAATAATAATATAAAAAATAATAAATAAAAATAAAAATAAAAATAAATAATAATGATAAATATAAAATTAAAAATAATGATAAAAATAAAAATAAAAATAAATAAAAATGAAAATAAAAATAATAAATAATAAAAATAAAAATAAATATAAATAAAAATAAATATAAATATAAAAATAAAAATAAATATAAATAAATAAATAATAATAAATTAAAATTAAAATTAAAATAAAAATAAAAATAAAAATAAATATAAATAAAATAAAAATAAAAAGAAAGAGAAATATAAAAATAAAATTAAAATAAAATAAATATAAAAATAAAAATAAAAATAAAAATTATATAGAATATATAAATAAATAGGATTAAAAAGATTTGGAAAAAAGGTTGATTATTGTGAAAATAATTGTTATAGATGGAAAAAGATGATGAGAGTGAATATAATTGAATATGAATGTGATAGAAAGTGTTGAGATGAATGGGAGTGGGTGAGGGAGTGCAGAACAGAAGTGGATGAGAGTTGAACTGGGTAAAGAGGGTTGTGGCTAGGATGTGGGGATTAGAGTGGGAAAACAAAGGGGTGGTGTGGCGTGTGGAAGGAGTGGAGGATGATATGATGGATGTGAGTGTGTGGATGGGAGAGTCTGTGAATATTGTGTTTGGTGTGGTCTGCAGGGGGAATGTGGGGTGTGAGGGGAAAAGGTGAGTGGAGATGACAGGGTCGGGCAGGCCATGGAGGAATTGTGGCAAGTATGGGAACGGTTGGGGTTGTGGGCTGAGGAAAAGGGGTGAGAGAAGAGAGTGCATTAAGGGCAGTGAGGAATGAGATGGACAGAGGAGGGGGGGGGGAAAGGAAGAAGAGAGAGAGGGGGGGAGAGGGATGAATAAATGGAGAAAGAAAACAAGGAGAAAGAGAGGGAAAGAAAGAGGACGGGTGATTTTGAATTGCAATGGGGGGTTGTGACAAGGGAAGGAGGAAAGAGGACAGAGGAAAAAAGTGAGGATGGATAGTGAAAAGAAAAGGAGGGAAAGGGGAGAGAAGAATGAAGGGAAGAAGGAAAGGAAGAGGGAAAAGAAGAGTGAGGAGGAGAAGGAAAGGAAGAGGGAAAGGGGAGGTGAAAAGAGGAGGAAAGGAGAAGGTGAGGGTTGGGTGATGGTGTGGGGGAGGGACAAGATTGGAGTGGGAAGGGAGCAGAATGGATGAATGTTAAAGTTATGTGGGCAGAAAGATGCTGTAATTGATGTATTCATTTAGACCTTTGGGCATTAGTGTGTCCAGCTTGAAAATCCATTCGGATTCCTTTTTCTGGAGTGCCATGTGATAATCTCCACCTCTTAATCCCATTTTTACATGTTCCAGACCTGAAAAATGAAGATCTTCTGTTCGACTGTCATGGAAACGTAAGAAATGTCTGGCGACTGTGGTGAGCTTCTTGAAGTGGGCTAAGTCTGATTTGGCATTTCTCACCGTACTAATATGTTCAAGTGCCCTGACTTTGAACATACGAGAGGTCATGCCCACGTACCTTAAGTTACAGGTACAAGAGATGCAATAGATCACATTCTCTGTCCTACAGTTGAAAAAATCATGCACTGTGATCTGCTGGTTGAATCTGTCCATGATTGTCGTAAGGTTAGAGATGTGTGGGCACAATTTACATTTACCGCAAG
Organism: Pseudophryne corroboree; assembly: GCF_028390025.1. Lineage (NCBI taxonomy): Eukaryota > Metazoa > Chordata > Amphibia > Anura > Myobatrachidae > Pseudophryne > Pseudophryne corroboree. Next base: position 773,696,596 of record NC_086445.1, read on the forward strand.
GGTAGCTACCTTTGAGAGGTCTTGGCTTTGAGGGCTGTGAAAAGTGGCTTCTTACCAGTTTATCTTTTAAATTGGGTGCCCTTCTCCAGCTCATGTTGATGTTCTGGCCAATGTGGTCCGATATGTCCTCATCCATTTTCAAAACGTGCCAATGGGTTTGCAGGATGTTTCTTGCATCTTTCCAATTCTTACAGAAGTCACCGATGAAGCGTAGGGTGTTTTTATCTTCCTTAGTTTTTGCAGTGGGAAATACCAGAGACTCCCGTTCTACTTTCTGTACTTCGGATTTGGCCCTTTTGATAAGCCTATTGCTGTATCCTCGTTCTTTCAATCTTGCAGCCAAATCGATGCTTTTAGTTTGAAAGGTGGAGTCTTCAGTGCAATTCCTTTTTAATCTAAGGAATTCTCCTTTGGGAATATTTTTAATAGTTGATGGAAAATGGCTACTGGTTGAATGAAGCAAGCTGTTGGTTGAAGTCTCTTTCCGGAAGATTTCAGTGGCTACTGTGTTGGTCTCATCTCGATATATCCTGAGATCAAGAAATGGAATGGAAAATTGACTGCTGGTATATGTAAATTTCATATTGATCTGATTAGTATTGAGAGAAAGGATGTATTGGTCCAGTTCATTTTGGGTGCCATCCCAGATCATGAAGATATCGTCGATGTAACGTATCCAAATCAGAATGTGGTTAGTGTATTCCTCTTGATCATCGTTGAACACCATTTCCCGTTCCCACCAGCCCAAAAAGAGGTTCGCATATGTGGGGGCACATGCTGCCCCCATAGCGGTTCCCCTGGTCTGTACATAGAAACGATTGTTGAAAAGAAAGTAGTTGTGATTCAACACAAAATGGAGTAATTCCAAAAGGAAATCCTGAAAATCACCAGTGTCACCCATGGACAGAAAATATTTGACAGCGTTAATGCCCAAATCGTGTTCAATGGATGTATATAGAGATTCAACATCTAATCCAACCATTATATGGGAGTCTTCCAAGTGTATTGACCAAGCCCAATCAGGTGAAACGTACGTCGAGTGTACGTCCTCAGTGACGTCATCGCGGACACGCCCATTCCGGAAGCGGGCGGCCGCGCACATCACTGCAGCGGGACCATGTACAGAGGAGACACGGACAACGTTCGCCGCATACCTTGCGGCTGCGGTAACTAACACTAGACCACCAGGGTTTAAATGTGCAGCGGTAATCACTAATGTCTAAACTATTACCTAATACCGACTGCACACTGGTTTTTGTCCATATATATACTAGCAGTAATAACAGATACAAAATCTATCACTACATTCTCTGTTTTATAACAGCGTTCTATTTTCAGTTAAAATCTGCCTAACTCTGTCCTAACACCCGCCTATGCCTCCAAGGTTTATTTATTAGATACAGATATCTAACCGTGATTTATACACACAAGTGCATTTATTATGACATTTCCTGTTTTGTTGTGATTTTAACACATGTGTATTTATGGTAGCACTTTCTCTAACTTCTGGTATTTTTCATAGAACAACTGACATCTGGTACTAATTGTTCATACTTTAAATATAAGGGTAACAGTACCATATGTGAGCCAGTTTTGAGCTCCTTAGCAGCAACTTTGACTTTGATTGCAGAACATTTGACACCTGGTATTTAACCTTTTCTATTCAGAATACAAGGCTAAGAGCACCATTTGGGAGCCAGCTTTGAGCTCCTTTCCAGCATATGACTGTTTATCTGGCTTTCCCTCAAGGGACCAGCAATTATTGTGTGAATTGTCATTTAATTTGAGTTATTTTCTAGCTCTGCTCCACACTTGATATATTCTTTATTTATAAGGGACTATTATTATCATTTTTTTCTCAGATCAATTATCAAGACATACACACACACACACCACACACTATCCTTTCAACATTTTATGAGAGTTCACTATCTGCCTAAATCCACCTACCACAATATACCTCTATCAATTCCAGACACTCCGAATTATCTTGACTTACTTTGTCTGGAAATACCAATTTGAGACCATCAGTGGCTTTGGTTGAGTGTGGAGTACAGAAAGCAGTACACTCTCCCTTTCCACTCACAATTTTTCCTCATACTGGCCCACGGCCATACTACCCTGAATACGCCCGATCTTGTCCAATCTCAGAAGCTAAGCAGGTGTGGCCTGGTCAGTACTAGGAAGGATAACCTCCTGAGAATACCAGGTGCGGTGGGCCCCTTTTAATTCTCCAAAGCTGGCTATACCTCTATGTCTGTTTCTGGAAAAACACTCCCGGACCACATATGGTTGATTTGTGTACATTACGGACAATAGGAGTGTTTTCTTTCCTTCATCTCTTTTCCCACATCCCTTACAACGGGCCCACGGCCATACTACCCTGAATGCGCCCGATCTTGTCCGATCTCGGAAGCTAAGCAGGTATGGCCTGGTCAGTATCAGGATGGGAAACCCCCTGAGAATACCAGGTGCAGTGCCCCCCCCCCCTTTTTTTTCTGTCTTTCTCAACAGATTCATTCCAGTATACTCAACCTTGCTACCATATCACGCTTCTATTTGAAACCTTTACTCTAAGGCATGTACAGTGACTGTTCTGGATACATTTATTCTATCAGAACATACTGATATTCATCTAATATATTGCTTCTGACATTTTCACCTTCCCCTAGCAACTTGTACCTCATTTGCTAAAAAGGTTAAACAAGTTCCTTTTGCTAACATTAGACACGAGTCTCAAAATTATCTCACATTTACCTTCCTTTTATTCAAGAAACAATTAAAGGTTAAGTTTTATTTTACTTATCATTTACTCCATTTACATCATACAAATTATTACAAACGAGTGCTCCCAAACAAGGGTTTTTTGTCTTGTCTCTCCTTTTCAATTGTACCCCTTGTGTAATGAGGAAGGTCTCCAGTATGGCATTCACTTCCAGGTGAAGAATCAGATGAGCCTGGAATGCTGGATGTCTCTCCTTTGTCCATTCCCTGTCTATCTCCTGGCTGCAGTCCTATCTCTGCTGCTGTGTACAAAGAATGGACAAAATATCGCGCTCAAGCGCTCACATATGGACACTTCCCTTAATTTCTTAAATGAGATGCGTCTCGAAATTCTCTCTTTTCGGATTCCTCACAGGATCTCCTCATACATGTAAAAGATAAAACAGATATACACCGAGATCCTCGTGTATTACTTCCAAACGATTCTGATAATCCCTCTTCCTTTTTGTGTTATTAGACCAAAAAAGGGGAAGGTATGTCATCTATCGGGGAAATCCCCCTTCCCATGAACTTACACAACTATGCAGTGAGAAAGCACATAATCTCATAAATGATGACGTATCGTTCTACATGAATATTCAATGGTATATCAATTTAAATGGGGGAAACTCCCCCTTCCCATACACTTACACAAATGTGGGAAACAAGAGGCATGCACAACTGTAATTCCCTGTGAAGGAAGCTCCGTCACCAAGTGATGAAAAATATCGGGGTTGCCCCCTGCGTATGGCACTCACAATAAAAATGGTTTGTCACAAGCATGTAGGGTGGGTCTTTCCTATCCACTCGTAGTCTCCAACCTTGCGCTTTTTCTCTCAAGGAAAACCAGAGAAAAGGTTGGGATAAAAGACTTTTTAATAAAACAAAACAAGAATAAAAACAATGGTAATCATACCCGGAAGGGTCAAGGAAGATAGATGGTTTAACAGAAAAAACGGGGCCCCGTTAATCTGGTCTCCTCCTAGGTCCTCCACGGGTAGATATTTCCAGTGTAGATCTCTCCACCAACGCGTTTCGGCCCGTTCTAGGGTCTTTGTCAAGGTATCTCTGCTGCTCTCTGACTGTCACTAACTCCCTCCCTACTGCTCTCTGACTGTCTCTCTCTGCTGCTCTCTTGCCATCTCTGCTTCTCTGTCTGCTGTGTTCTGACAGTTTCTGCCTCTCTGCTACTTTCTTGCTTCACTGTCTCTACTTCTGTCTTGTTACCTCTGCTGCTCTCTTGCTATCTTTGCTGTGCTATCTATATCTCTGCTACTCTCTCACTATCTCTGCTGCTCTCTGACTGTCTCTCTCTGGCTGTCTCTATTGCTGTCTGACTATCATGGTCTCTACTGCTCTCTTGCTGTCTCTGCTACTCTTTTGCTCTCTTGTTGGTAGTACTTTATAATCATAACCCACCCTATCCCTCCAGCGTCTAAAACATACTCTCCTCCAGGCCCCAGGGACATACACTACCCACCCTACAACCATGACCCCAGAGGCAGACCCAGAAATCCACCTCAGAGATGGTTGCTCAGCAGGTACACAACAAATATGTCAATAAGGCTAGCAGCAATGTGGGGAGCAATGTGTTGTTTTTATTTATTTTCTGTGGGGGACAATGTGTATGTGTTTCTTTCTCTCGGGGCCAGTGTATTTCTTTTCTTGTGCAAAGTTTTTCATCTGTGCATGTGCACCAGTGGTGTTCATACAAAGTTGCAGCACAGATCTAGGCGCACATACCAATAAGTGTATTAGAAATGTGTTAAGTGTTCCTGTGTGGTTACAGGGGTTGGCTAACCAGATGCATATATAACATAATATGCAGAGCTGGTTTAAGGCTTCGGGGGGCCTGGGGCACTTTTAACAGGAGGCCCTAAAGTCTTCCCCACTAACCTAACCAATTAGCTTGCATATATATATATATATATATATATATATACATACAGGAACTAGAGGGGGGACCTTAAAGAATAGGGGGGGACCTTAAAGAATAGTTGTCCACTAAAAATACAATTATTCTTTAAGGTCCCTGCGCCCTCTAGTTCTTGTATTTTGTTGTTTGTTTGGCTCCCGCTAGCAGGGGTTCTATTGTGGGGATGTAGTTATGTAACCGGCGGCAACAATACCGTCACCTGCATCCCAAACCCTCACCATCCTGACAGTCAGCATGCCAACCAACAGGGACTATTCCCACTCGTGGGTAACCACGACACCCTTAGAGTGGGAATAGAACCTGTGGCAGGCATGGCGAGCCACTGAGACCACTGCGTGGTGAGCGCTGTGAGCCCACAGTGGGCTTCATTGCGCTCGCCCCCTACCCTTCAACCGCCAGGATCCCGACGTCGGTATTATCCGCCGGTCACACATACCTAACCCCTGCTGTTAGGTGCTGCATCTTTAACAAATAGAATGGTTCTTTTCTATATATATAATCCCAGAGAGTGGAGACCATAGTAAACACCCCAGCACAGCAGTGTGGCATATATCCTAGCAAGGAACATAGGTGAATTAGGCTGCCAGTCATAAATCTTTTTCACCACATTAGTTATACTCAAATAGCGCAGAGAGAGAGTATTGTTTATATATATATATATATATATATATAAAACAAGATACATTTATTCCATATCGACATTTTAGAGTCAGCTGTACCCTATCATTAGGAAGAGCTTCCTGATGACAGGGTGCAGTTGACCCCAAAACGTCGATATGGAATAAATGTTATATATATATATATATATATACATATGCTGCACTGCTGTGCTGGGGTGTTTACTACGGTCTTCACTCCCTGAGATTATATAACATATTGGAGTACAAATCCTATGGTTTTATATATATATATATATATATATACACACACACACACACACACACACACACACACACACACACACACACACACACACACACATATATGTCTATTATAGATACTCAATTTGCATTTAATTGATGGAAAAAAAATCACTGAACATGCATGTTGAACATGCTCCTGCCGCCAACCCTCCTTCTTTCCCTGCAGCGCATACAGCGGCTGGGCTGGTCCCACAGACAGTCAGTGTGACCACGCTGGAGCCACTTCACTTGATATCCATCCTGTCGCCGGCGCTTGCACTGTGATGCTGTCACAGAGTATTAGTGGCTGCAGCGCTGCGTATTGATAATTAAGATCTGATCTGCGGTGGGTGGTGGCGGTGCCCTTGCAGAGCAGGGGGCCCGGGGTTACTTACCCCCTGTGCTCCCCCCCTCAATCCAGCTCTATAGTATGGGCAAATATCTGTAGTGACATGGGCATGGGTGGGATGTAATAGGGTGACTCCGTCTTTTAGGAGTCTGTGGGGACTTTATCAAAACTCATGGACATTCTGTAAGAAATTACAGTTTTACTCAACTCTTTCCAATCTAAATGATCAGCTGTTTTAATTTAATGCTGTGAATTGGGTAGGTATAATGGTCATGAAAGTATTTTTCTTATTACTATGCAAACCAAGTGACTGGCACACAAATTCCCTCTCTCTTTTTTTTACAACATATATTCTGTAAAATTACTGTTATATCTATTAATACATTTTAGCCTGTGAAGTTTCACCCCTTATGAATGCTAATTAAAAGGTTTAGCTTGCTAGAACTCTATACAGCATTCATCCTTAGCTATATTAAATGTGACTTGCATCCTGATGTGTTCTTTCATCTGGATCCAACGATGGATAGGACACTGAATAATGTAGACAGAAGGCTCTATTGCAAACCTTTGCTATTACCAGCTCACTAATCAATATACTGTTTGTAGTAATTAAATATCTCTCACAAATGTATTTTTTTAAAGACTGACTAAGGCAAGCATAGCTCTATATTTTAATCTTGTTTGGTACAGTATAAAGATATTTTAGCAAGAAATAAACAAGTTTCTTTAATAATAAAATAAACATTCAGCAGATCCCAATCTCAGTATCTAATCATGCTGCTTATTTTAAAATGGATTTCATTATGTAGACTGTTATTTATGTTTCTCTGTAAATGCAATGCAAAGACTTGGTTATTTTACTGGGTGCATTCGACATATCTTAGATTAAGTTGCCTCTACAGTCAGACAGAAAATGTGACATAGCCAATATTGCAAAAAAAGAAAAGTCTTTGTTATTACATCATTGTTCTTGCTGAACAGGAAATGGGAACTTTTTGAGAAAAGCCTAACACATTTCAGTGTGGTTCAGCTGCCGACTTGATCATACCGAAAGTCAAAGAACTTGTCCACAGGCTAGCAGCAACATTGTGGCTGGATGCTATACTAACAGTGCAGTATTTAACATTTGAACCACTATAAACTTTTGAAAAGATTACTTTCAATTAACAGAAACAACATGTTTATTCAATTACTATGTATCGTCTATCAGAAATTTCCATTTTTGACATTAATTTCCTATTCTAGCTCTAGAATATGTCATTTTATAATCTTTTTCTTCCTTTATATCCCCCTAACAATTATAATTTTATTCAACAACCTGATGCTGAGTTATGGTGTAATAATCACTGCTTCTATTGTTTACACACCATTTATACTCACTCTGTTCACCCTCCCTTTTTTCTCATCTTTTCTCATATTATAAATTATATTATTTCTGTTATTCTAATTAGTATTGTAGTAGGCAGGTCCAGACTGGCCATGTGGTACTTCTGGCAAATTCCAGAAGGGCCAATGACCACAAAAAGAGAACTGGGCTGACCAAGCAGTGCAGCCTCCCGACACTGCTCGCTGCCCAGCACATGGACACAAGGGCTGGCCAAGCAGCTCTGCCTCCCAGTACTCTGCATGCCATGAGTCCAGGTCCCAGTGACTCATGACACACCCCTGTGAGCTGTGACCATGCCCCCTTGTCATGGGCATGCCATATAGTAATATGTCAGGACTATTTAAGAGCCTCAGTCTGTCCCTGATAGTAGGTGACTTGTTAATAATATTTTTTTATGTACATTATTCTTTTTTTGGGATGCATACATCTCACACCTTGTCCTGGACATTTTCCACTTCCTCTTGTTAGCCTTGACAAAGAAAGGGATCATTCCGAGTTGATCGCTAACTACGGATTTTTGCAGTACAGCGATTATGGCAGAACAAGGATAATCTGCATATGAGTATGCACCGCAATGCGCAGGCACGTTGTACAAGTACAAAGAGCTTTGTGGTTTTGCACAGGTTCTAGCGATGCTTCCAGTCGCAGTGGCGGACGCAAGGAGATTGGCAGGAAGTGGGAGTTTCTGGGTGTCAACTGACCATTTTCTGGGAGTGTTTGAAAAAACGCAGGCGTGGCCGGGCGTTTGCTGGGTGGGTATCTGACGTCAATACCAAGACCTTCGTTGCAGCAATCATCGCACAGAATAAGTAACTACGGGGCTTGTTCTGCACAAAATGTGTTTGCTGCCGTTCGGCTGCACAGGAGTTCGCACTCCTGCAAAGCGAAAATACACTCCCCCATGGGCGGTGACTATACGTTTGCACAGCTGCTAAAAGTTGCTAGCGAGCGATTAACTCAGAATCAGGGCCTTTATATGGAAAGAAATGTGCATTGACATTTGCTGGTTGTTCCTTCCATCTCCTGTTAACCACTTACATCTTTGGTATGTGTGTTTATGATGATTAGAAACATTTTTGATAGCAGGCCAGTCTACAGGGGTTTAGTTCAGCACTGCACAACTGTTTGGGTGATTATTGTCAGTCTGTGGGCTTCTCTTGCAATAGTACTCTCATAACAATAATTATTTAAATATATGCTCGTGTGTGCTAATGTAGTGAGTCTTTAATATGCTTACTGATCATACCAATACACCTCTGATACGTAATGCTACCATGTTTGTACTATGAGATTTTGTTGCAATTATCGATTGCACTACTTATCAACTGACCCTATGATTTAATAGGAGACAACGAACCAGACATATGAGCAAATAATGATTACAATGTGACAACAAGAAATTAAATAATATAAAATGCTCATTGTTAGAAGTCTGATTGTTTCATTTTAAGAATTTACCCATGAATAAGAGCAGTCCAAGAGCCTTTCAAGCAACTTGTAAAGATATCTAATTGCTTACCCGGTATAACCATTAATATTCCCTCATTCAGGGAACATTGGTCTTGGTTCACGGCAGCACGCAGTCCCAACTTAGGGGCTAATTCAGACCTAATCGCTGTTGTGCAAAATCGTACAGCAGCCGATTATCGAATGACTGTGCATGCGTATGGATTGTAATCTGCAGGTGCAAGACCAAACTGCAAAAAATCCTGTGTCTTTTTTTGATCGCTAGGCGTACACAGGCTGATTGACAGGAAGCGGGCATTTGGAGGTGGTAACTGTCCATTTTCTGGGAGTACCTGGAAAAACGCAGGTGTTCCCAAGTATTTTCAGGGAGGGTGTGTGACGTCACCTCTGGCCCAATCAACCTGTTTTTTTCACACTGTAGGAGTAAGTCCTGGGCTACGCACAGACTGCGCAAACTGGAAAAATCAATCAATGGGGAGTGAGTTGCGAACAGATTTGCAGCTGACCGGCATTTGCAAACTTGCATGGGGCAGTATTTCACTCTGTCTGGAGGTGACTATCCGATCGCAAACCTCTGCAAATTCTCAGAGATGCGATCAGGTATGAATTAGGCCCTTAGAGGTCTATTTACTAAACCCTGGATGGAGATAAAGTGGACAGAGATAAAGTACCGGTCAATCACCTCCTAACTGCCATGCCACAGGCTGTATTTGAAAATGACAGTAAGGAGCTGATTGGCTGGTACTTTATCTCTGGCCACTTTATCTCCATCCAAGGCTTAGTAAATAGACCACTTAGTCTGCATAGGAACCTTTGGAATAAAGTATGGGTATAAATCTTAGAACATCAGTGTAAAAATAAAACACACAATACTATTAAAGTAACACATGAGAGCACTGTGCCTCAGAATGCCAATTATATACTGTACATATTTTGAAATAATAGCACCTATCAATTTGAACAGGGATTAGAAGTGTGAACATACAGGACACCTGCCATCCAATTAAAAGGAAATGATTAGTATTGTCCTCTAGCTTGTTTATAACCATCATCTATTCTGTTATTTACAAAAAAAAATTTTTTAAATGAAATATGTCATTTACAAATCATGGGATTTTTCTAGATTTGAAATCAATATTAATGATTAAAAAACAACTAGAACCAATTTTGCAATTGTTTAAATAAATATACTACTTTTGCTAAAGAGACAAACCATAATCTCTAAGGGGAAACCTTCTGCTGTAGCAGATTTCTAAACATGGAATAATTGAAATGAGACTAGAAGAGAGTATTTTACTAGTAACAGACTGTGTGTACCTTGACAAGTAGATCACTGTTTCTTTATGCACTATACAGTACTTCTACTTTTAAGGGGGGTACACGCTGGGCAATTTTAGCCTAAAAATAACCGATAATGACATAAATGCCGTTATCGTTTATTTTTAGGCTTATATTGCCCAGCGTGTATGGGGGTAATATTGGTGACTGATGAATGATGTGCTCCCACACGCCGTTGAGTGATCGACAGTATTGAGCTGACATGCAGCTCAACCCGTCAATGTCGGGCTGAGCTGCATGTTCGGGAATGCCGGCGGTGACGTCACTGAAAGTTATAGTTGAACGATAACGTTCAGTGTGTATGCACTATATTGTTGAACGCTATATCGTTCAATTATGTAGTCGTCTATTGCTAGCAATTCCCCGTCGCCTAGTGTGCACCCGCCTTTACATTTTAAAAAAGCTAGAAACAATCTCTGGCAAGGGTCTATGGGGGTCATTCCGTGTTGTTCGCTCGGTAAATTTCTTCGCATCGCAGCGATTTTCCGCTTAGTGCGCATGCGCAATGTCCGCACTGCGACTGCGCCAACTAAATTTGCTATGCAGTTTGGAATTTTACTCACGGTTTTTTCCTCGTTCTGGTGATCGTAATGTGATTGACAGGAAGTGGGTGTTTCTGGGCGGAAACTGGCCGTTTTATGGGTGTGTGTGTTAAAACGCTACCCTTTCTGGGAAAAACGCGGGAGTGGCTGGAGAAATGGAGGAGTGTCTGGGCGAACGCTGGGTGTGTTTGTGACGTCAAACCAGGAACGACAAGCACTGAACTGATCGCAGATGCCGAGTAAATCTCGAGTTACTCAGAAACTGCACAGAGATGTCTTATCGCAATATTGCGAATCTTTCGTTCGCAATTTTAATATGCTAAGATTCACTCCCAGTAGGCGGCGGCTTAGCGTGTGCAAAGCTGCTAAAAGCAGCTTGCGAGCGAACAACTCGGAATGACCCCCCTATATACTAAATCTTACCAGAGACAACTGTAGTCCCCCCAACATTTGCACTAACCCTATGTGGACTCCAGAAGGGGTTCAATGTCAATCATCTACATTGACATAAACAGCAGAGAAATAAATTAAATAAATTGTTATTCAAGTGCTAATATTGAATAGTTCATGGTTGCACTGCCAGTATTTAGTTTCAGGAGACCGCCAGTCACAATACCTCCGCCTGCATCGCAAACCCTGGAAAATCCCAACAGTCGGCATGCCAACTAAAAGGGACTCTTTCCACTCGTGGATGTCCACGAGACCCATAGAGTGGGAATAGAACCTGTGGTGAGATTAATGAACCTGTGGCGAGCGCAGATCACCACCGAGCCCTGAATCTGATGAACAAATGGAATGTGTTTGTGGCATTTATGAATGTGTCACAAAAAAATACACAACAAGGGTGAGTCAGGATTTAAAAATTGCACAACAGTTGTTTAGAAAATTTTGTGTAAGAAGCTGAAAATGTCTCCCTACAAACAGCCATTACTGCAGAGTCTAAAAGGCCAGGTCAAATCACACATTGTTCGAGTACCATGTTAATATAGGCCATGTGTCTCAAGGTACACACATCGAACCTCTGTAAGTTGCTGAAATAAACTTCCACAGTTTCTCTAATAAACAGTGTGTGGCGAGTGTCAGTATCAAACATAAATAGTTGTTATTTTATAAATTTTAAAACTGTCTATTTCAAGCCCTGTATTTTGATAAATTGTATCATAAGGTCTTAATAGTACTGAATTGGTAGGCCAACTTAGATTTATTTTAAGATGCAATTAAAACAAGACTGTGCAGTAAAGTATGTGAAATGTTATTGGACTTTTTCAAAGTCACAAACCTTCAACAATTGTTTCGGCAGGTTTTAAAACATACAGTACATTTTTATTAAAAGCAAAGCCCAGCATGTTGCATTGGAAAATGTATATATACCTGCTCAGCATGCCACATTTTGTCTTTAGTAAAAATTAAAGTTTAGTAACTTTATGGAAAATGTACAAAAAAAGTTGCATCCTAAAAATACGTGGCTAGATAAATTATACTTTATGTCTTCTCTGTATGAGTGTTTGTCCTTTCTTCCTTTTTCCCTTTTTCTGTGCCTGTCTGCCTCTGTTTATTCCATTATCATGTATACTCTTTCATTGCCTTCTACTATACGCATTCATATGTCTACTGTACCACTCAGTACCCACCTTCGTATTGCACTGTACCTTCTCTCGATCCTTCCCTTTTTCACTTCTCCCCTTTTCACCCTTTAACTTAGTCCTCCTCTAGTTTATGACAGATTCCTGTTGGCTGCTGATCTGAAGCTTAATGGACCAAAAGGGTTACAGTCATGTTTAACTACATACAACTGAACTGAGGATAGCAGGTTATATTACATTACATTTGCTGAGCAATAGATCCATAAATATACCAACAGACATCACCAGCATCATGGGGAGTAGATTCAAGGGTAATAGTGGTGATCATGCCCAGGACTTCTGTAGAACAACCGCTGAAAAGAGAGATGCTTCTTTAGAAGTAATAGGACAGGGGCCCTTGCAAAATGCAGCTACTGTATAGGCAACACAAAATTCTACTTATGCCCCTGGGCCTGATTCAGATTTGGGAGCAAAGAAAAAAAAAATGAGTAGCTTTACTCTTGGCAAAACCATGTTGCACTGAAGGTGTGCCAGATCCAAAATGTATAGAGAGTTGTAGATGTGTCCATGCTGAAATCTAAATTGCATTGCAAAACAAAAAGCTCTCCAACATTTGTGGGCTAGCATCTAACCTGCCTAAAAAGAAAAATAAATACAATTGCTGCCCTTTCATGGCAAGATAGATTGCCAAGGTACAAATATACTCCTTTTTCTGCTCCAAACTCAGCCTCATTATGCTTTTTTTTTTTTTAAATAAGTTTTATTGGTTTTTGTAATAAGAAGAACAAATGCAAGAACAACAGACAGATTGCGGATCAATATAGGAGGTGCACAGAGATGGGGCATCAATAAGACATAGTAACATCATGGTCCATAATGATCCTATCCATCAAATATCAAAAAACAGAAACAGCAATACAATTATATAAAGAACAAGAAAAGAAACAGTAAAGCGAGGAGACAAGAAAAGAAAGAATAAGAGACAAGAGCAAGGAAAGAAGGGGAGTGGGGTGAGTGTCGGCCAGGGGAGGTCGGTCACATTATAGAGTCCAGACACATATATGGAAAATGGATCAGATGGTTGTCAATGGTGGTTCTGCATTAAAGTGCAATGTCCATGGCGTCCAAGTGCTTATAAAAGTAATTGACATATCATGAAGGGCAACGGTAATGCGTTCCAGTTTGTATGTGGACCATATAGCATTGATAGTAGCGGGGAGAGTAGGAGGAGAGGCTGATTTCAAATTCGCCGCAATTTTGCATTTGGCTGTATTTACAATGTGTTTAATTAGTCTTAGTAGATGGCTCGAAATGTCAGGGATAGGACGCAAAAGTAGAGAATAAAAGTGCGAGTCGGGGCTAACTACACTGGTGACTTCCAAAATTAGTTTATGAATCTGGCCCCAGTATCGGCGAACGAGCCCACAGGACCACCAAACATGCAGCATGGTTCCCCGTTGCCCACAAGGTCTCCAACATCTATCAGAGCAAAAAGGATAGATAGTCTGTAGTCTAGACGACACTAAGTACCATCGGTAATAGGTTTATAAAAGTTTTCCTTGATACAAAATGACAAGGAACTCTTAGCAATTTCCTGCCTGATGTCAGCCCATTCCTCGACGGTTAACATTTCCCCTATATCTCGTTCCCAAGCTAATTCATGAGCCTGTTTCGTGCGGGTATTGTGTGAAAGTAAGATTTGGTAAATAGCGGATAGCAAACCCTCTGTAGAGCGTTGACCACAACATAAAAATTCAAATGCAGTTTTGGTTGTAGGATGAGCAGTTTTACAGAGGGTAGTATAAAATATTAGAATGTAAGCTCTCACGAGCAGGGCCCTCTTCCCTCATGTGCTTATCCTTTCTTACTTTAATAATCTTCAACTGCACCAATTCCATCAGTCTTCTGCCACCTGATACTTATTCCAGTGTCATCTGCTGATGTAACTATGTTTATTTACCCTGTACTTGTCCTAGACTGTCATCAACTGTAAGTTGCTGTTTTCCTGTTTGATTATTTGTTTATGTACTCTGTAATTGGGCGCTGCGGAGCCCTTGTGGTGCCATATAAATAAAGGAAAATAATAATAATAAAAGTGACGAATTTGCAAAAATTTCTAGAAAACCGAGTGGGGAAGTGAGAAGCGCAATTGCAGGTCCGTAAACGAGGGAAATGAAGAAAGAGGGGCCAGATCCACTAAGAAAAGGATGTTATGTGAGAAGTGAGGTCCAATATTTAAAAGCAAGGTGGTCAGTACCTGGAGGAAACTCAACATTGTCCCACAGGGGCGTCAATGAAGGATTATAGGAACAAAGTCAGTAAAAGCGGGTGCAGTGATCCCAGACCGACAATGAAAAGCGCATCATTGGTAATAAGAGAGACAAGGTCGGGCGGGAGCGAGGTGTGCACCATAACAGGGTTGAGAGTGAATACATATTTACTGCATGAGCTTCCAAGAGTGTCCACAGTCTCTGTTCAGGAGGCGAGTGCCAGACAACACATGAGGCTAAGTGCGTAGTACGGTAGTATTTAATCAAATCTGGCATACCAAGGCCCCCTGAGGTACGATGTTGTTGAAGTAGTCGTATCTTACCTCTGGGCTTCTTTCCAGCCCAAACAAAGATAGATAAATCCCTTTGAAGATTCTTCAATATTTTAGTTGGTATGTGGATTGGGAGAGTCTGCCAAAGATATAGTAATCGTGGGAGTATGTTCATTTTGACAGCAGCTATGCACCCAAACCAAGAGATATAGAGTTTGTTCCAACCAACTAGGTCAGTACGTATAGATGAGAATAGCTGTGGGAAATTGGCTGCGTACAGTGACGAGTGAGATTTAGTTAGGTAGATACCTAGATACTTAAGCTTAGTGTGTTGCCACTTAATCAGATAAGAAGATTGTAGGAGGCGCAGATCTCGGGAAGACACGTGTATATCTAAGATTTATGTTTTATCAGTGTTGAGTTTGTAATTATACAGGTGACTATAAGTGTGAATCTCCTCAAATGTTGTAAAGATATGTGCGGGTCAGTTAAAGTTAATATGACATCGTCAGCATACAGCGATATCTTGAATTTGTGGTTCCCCATTGCAACGCCCGAGATGTTGGTGTTCAGTCTGATTTTGGCCGCCAAAGGCTCCATCACCAGAGCGAATAGCAACGGGGAGAGTGGGCAGCCTTGTCGGGTGCCATTTCTGATTTGTTTGTGCCCCTTGGAGGCTCTGAGTGGAATTGCGGTCAACAAATATATAGTCGATGTGAGTGTAAAGGTCGTGTGGGGGTGAATAGTGCGTGTAACTTCGAGCGGACGGATATAGAGTCCTCCAGCTATCATACAGGTTGTGAGCGGTGATACAGGTCTGTAAAAGTTTAGACATTTTCATGTGGGCAGACGTCCCCATGCAAGGGTGAGACCTATCAAAAAGGGGGTCAAGGGTAGCATTACAATCCCCAGCTTTTATGATTTTGGAATTCGAAAATTTAGAGGGCTGGTCAGATAAGATCCCAAAAAAGGAACCCTGCTGCATGTTTTGGGGTGTACACGGACGCTAAGGTTATAGGAATTTGATTGAGGGCACCTGAGAGGATTACAAATCTACCATTATCATCGTAAATAGAATCGTGAATGACTATGGGGAGATCTCGGTGGATCATTATAGCAGTGCCCCTGCGCTTGGCAGACATAGTAGAGTAAAAGGTGTGAGGGTACTTCTTACAGTTTAAAGAAGGGTGGGGAGCTTTAAAGTGAGTTTCTTGAAGAAAGATTATATCCGACTTGTGCCGAGCAAAAACATTTAATGCCATGGACCGTTTAGTCAGGGAATTAAGACCATTGACATTAAAGGATAACAGTTTCAAGGTCATGGAGGGTAATAGTAATCAGAATTCATTACAGTGAACAACCATTGACGTGGACAAACAGAGAAGACTAGGAAGAACAAAGAGAAACAGAGCAGAATAAGTGCAAGAGAGAACTCAAAGGATAGACACATTCCTAAAAGCGGGTAGGGTCTAAAAGAGGAAGGGGTACAGCCAACCAGGCAGCCCCTTCGGTATGGGGGGTAGCGACAATAAAAGAAAACAGAAAATAAGAACCAGAACATGGAAAACAAGAATGAAGTTATCCAGCGGCCGAGCGCAAGGGCAAAGACATAAACAGGTCAAGACATGAAAAAAGAAATTTGACATCCTGACATGACTAGACAAATATATAATGGAACAATTACATTGATAGTAACCATTAAAAAAATTGAAGAACAAACAAGGTCATATGAAAACATTCAGTGAACGACTAAAGAATATTACATCAGGAAGCGGAATAACAGTAGTTATGATACCGTGCCTAAAGCCTGAGGCGGTCCCACTATATTAAGCAAAGTATTAGCCTTACCAGTTCAAGGCACAGTAAACATTGTCCGAATGGGACCAGGCAGGACTATCGTACAGAAGTCCCATGGATCAAACAGTCCATAGAACAACAAGAGCAGTGCGGGCAGAATGTAGGGGAGGAGAAAGAAAAAAAAAGGGGGAAATTGCACAGTAATAAAACAAAACATAGTTACGTATTTGTGGTCATAAGAGAGCCATGTCATTTTATAGACCAATCAGGAGTAGGTGCCATAGGCCTCAATGGGGACGCGGGAGTGAGTTGATTCCTAAGCTCGTCATGTAGAGTGTCGAGAATGCCAAGGGTCTTGAGAAGATTGTAGCCTTGAGCAGGGGTTTTAATTGAGTGATGGGATCCGTCTTTGGTAACTTGGAGCTGAAAAGGGAATCCCATTTAAACTTAATAGAATGAGTGCGGAGGACTCTGGTAATCGCAGCAAGTGTAGAAGGCGCTAAGTCTTGGTATATTTGAAGTTGAGTGCCAGAATAATCTACGGATTGGTTTTCCCATGCCGCTGACATAAGTTTCTCTTTAGTCTTGTAATAGTGGAATCGGAGGATGACATCTCGAGGCGGTTGAGTCGGGGGAGGCCGAGGACGGAGTGCTCTATACACTCTGTCTAGAAGGAACAGGTCTTTCGGAGTACCTGGGACCAATTTCAGGAACAGGCCCTCTAGAAAACCTGGGAGGGCCTCAAAAGTAACACTCTCTGGGATGTTGCGGACCTAATATTATTTCTACGGTTCCGGTTGTCCAGGTCCTCCAGGTGGTCCCCATGCAGATCGACATCTGCGCGGAGGTCAGTTACTTCCTGCTCAATCACGGCTTGGTACTGGCAGACCTCATCCATCTTACATTCCAGGGAATCAGTACTTGTGCCAAAGTCGGTCAGATAATTTCTAAATTCTGTGAGCGCTGACCTCATTTCGGTTTGAATAGTTTTAGTGACAATAGAGATGATGTCTTGGGTGCTAATGTGAGCTTTTGGCAATGGAGTGTCCTCTGAATCTGACATTCAATCTGCAGTTGAAGAGTTACGAGAAGTAGACCCTGCTTTCTCCCATGCAAGAAGGATGCCGGGTTTATTAACAGCATTGGATTTGCGTTTTTTTTTTTTTGCAACATAATAGAACGGGAAAGGCACGGAAGTAAGTACCAAGAATATCAGCTACGCTTAGGAAATCACAGATGAATCTGGAAAATAATCTCGAGAGAGACCTCGGCTAGGAGGGTAGCTGACCCTCTAACGCTAGGTGACCGCAGCATAAGCTAGCCTAAGATAGGCATCAGGTGTGCCATGGAGCACCTCTTAGAGAATGGGCAGCCGTGAATAGAAATCCATGGTGAGGTGTAGTGGGTTGCCACGGTGACCCAGGGCCAGGGCAGCTGAGGAGTATAAGATGATAATAAGATGGCCGTAGGGATTTGCATATAGAGGCCACCACGGGTGCACAGGCATGGACCAGCCAGTGATCTGTAGCAGTGGCGGGGGTCCTCGAGAAGGGACAATCAGCAACCCACCTCGATACGTGCTTCTCAAAGCTCAGCAGAGGGAGAGGAGACGAAGACCACCATCCCTAATATTTCCGGGTGCGTTACCCCAACTTGCTGGTGAGTGGGAGCGGTAGTGCTATGGTGAGCAGGTGGGGAGGACCCCTTTACAAGCACTTCCTGTGATGAGCCGGGCTAAGGGACAGGTTGGGGTGCAGGAGTGCCCACTTTCATCCAGGGAAGGGGGGCCACAGGGAGAACACGGCCCTCAGTCAGGGATGTCAGTACTGCATCCACTGTGGACAGGGGGGTCACAGAAGCTATGGGGCAGGCACCACAATATTTGAAAGAGGGAGAGCTGTGTAGAGTCAGCGGGCCGCGGAGGTGAGCGGTAGTGCAGCGTGACCCCTGTCTGCTCCGGGACAAGCAGCTAGATCCAGCACCGCCGCTCAGAGGACCCGCAGCGGGCGTCACGCCAGCCGGAGGCCGTGGCTAAGGAGGGGAGAGTTAGCAACAGGTGCAGGGGGCTGCGAGCAGACACTCATCTCCAATCGCGGGCATCTCAGGTCCCAGGGGAAGCTGCCGCTAGAACAAAGCCTGCAAGATGGCGGCCTCTCACCCACAGGTCCCGGGCGAACGTAGCTCCGGATGCCGGCATTTCAGGTACTGGGTGACCCCCAGAGGTAGTTAGGTGGAGGCAGGGGTCCAGGGAATGCTCCACAGGACGCTGGTGTGCAGTGAGTGTCTGTCTGGGGCGTCGCGGCTCGTCCAGCCTGGCTCCGGAAGACTAGGTCAGGTACAGCGCAAACTCCAGGCCCCGGCTTCAAACTGGGGAGAGGGCCGCAACCTGCAGGAGTGCGCAAAGTCACTCCCCGATTCCGCGGCTCTCCCATAGTGTAACGTATGTGAGCTGGATGGAGCGGGGTGCATATATAGTAGAAGGGAAGGGTGACAGGGACTATATATAGGGCTATAAGGAGCTTTATGTGCAGGAGCTCCAGAGCTGCACGTCTGTCCTCATCAGCAGTTAGGCCACGCCCCCCTTATTATGCTTATTTTTAAAAGCAGACTTTATGCAAAATTAGAGTTTAAATAAACATTGATGCATTCCAATTCATATTAAGCAAGTATTAAGCAGTTTAAGAGCATTTAAATATGACTGTAGAACACCTGTTTATCTTCTCTGTAATCTCCGTATTGTAATATTATGTTTCCTGTGTTTTCTTATTTACACAATATTTTACACAGCTATAAAATTCTGTTATAATTATCCTATGTGCTTTTTACATAGGGCAAGGGATATCTCAATAGACACAAATAATACTTAAAGCAAAATAATATTATATAGTAAACTTGCATTCAACCTAAAAAATACAAAATATACTGTAATAATTACATGGCACTGCAACATTTTCTTTTTTCAACTGCTCTGCCAAATGTTTTTTTGATTTGCTAAGTGAGCTAATCAATAACATAAACTGAAACTACTGCTCTGGCCCCTGACATTAGGACAATAGTTCCTATTTTGTATTGTAAAACTATTTGTGAATCTTACAATCAATATTTTGTCCAAACTGATGTCCCAGAAGGATTATATAGTTTCAATTTGTGCAAGTTGTCATTTTTATTGTGACAATGCACATGTGAAATTATCTCACATTAGCGAACAAGTTAACTTTTTGCAGTATCATGTTGTAGCCCAAGGCAAAGCAGCAGCAGTCACCATTAACATGATGATGATGTCTCTTGACTAATAAATGTAACAAAATGAACAAATAATTCAAATTAGCCCCAACGCACAAAATAGTAAAGATTTTTTATCACAAGAATATCTGTTAACCACACACTAATTAAATTGAAAGAATTTAATGTATAAGTAATTTAAGACATTAGGCATTTTTTTCAACTGCCTCATAAATAAAGCTACATTTTCAGCTTTCAATTTGAATAAATATATTCTATAAACATAAAGTACAGTTTATAAGTAATAAAGTCAGAATATCTTGGACTATTCATATTACTACTTGTATTACTTTTATAACAATCTGAATATCAATAATTAAGAACATATAATTTAAGTTAGTTCTTTGCTAATTTTGTGGTTTTGTTCATCATGTAAGACCTTGGACTCTTCTTTTAACACTTTCTAACACTTTAAACTCTCACTAATGTGATGCCTTGGGGTGATTGACCTGAGTTGACTTGGGGGATTCCATGCCCTGGACTTGAATCTTAGTGTTAGAGACCCACCAGATGAAGTCACCTGGTCGTTGTTAGAGGGCACATATTTTTGCCCAAAAATTATGCTAAGCACATCAATTTTGCTCTATGTTACATTGCAGGGTTTATAACAATTATTCTGATTAGCAGTGCTTAGCAGTGCCAGATTAAACCCTCTGGAAGCCCCTGAGCAGTTAAAGTCTTGGAATCTCCCTTGCAAATAATCTCCTAATACGTTTTTATTTTTACCAACCAACAGTCTATGATCTGGAAACTGTAATGTCAATCTGATGTCTATGGTTTATGTACATTAAGGGGTATATTCAATTGATGTCGGATCATTTCCAATGTAAAGGATTCAACATTTGAGTATTCAATTCTCGACAATGCGAATCCAACTTTTGTTTTAAGTCGGATTGACTTTGTTGGAAATGGGGCTAAAACCTGTCGATTTTGCCACATTTCTGGCAAAACACGTGGATCCGCGGCTATTGCGCCAATCCACGTGTTTTTCGACAATTCTGAATTGCTGCCTTGTCAGAAAAACGGCAGGAGGAATGAATAGGTCGGAACAATTTCCGACCTAAAAAAGTTGGAGACTGCCATCATTCCGTCAAGACTGCAGTTCAAACTACAATTCAATACACCCCTAAAGGTGTTAATGGGTACATGACATTATTTTCTCTATGGAGTCTTTAATGTAAAAATTTTCATTTCTTTGAGTTAATTAATTTTTTCTATCTTCTGGAAATAATTTAAGAAAGCTTCATTACAATTTCTTTCAAGATCAAATTAATAATATTTTGATCCATACTTTTAGGGCCCCTAAAAGACGCATGGCCCATAGGCTGGTGTCTATTTGGTACACAAGGACTGGTGTTTAGTGTCATAGTGTGCATCTGCATTTTCTTTTTTTCTGTGTGGAAGTACAAGTCTCAGCATGATAGCACTTATTTTTATGTTTGGATTTCGGGTGTTCAGTTTAAAGTCCCCCTCATACTCTTCGTTTTGTGCCATAACTTACTTCTATTTAATATAGTTTTTTTCCAGTGAGGAATGCCTATGAGATAAAGTGTATTTATCCTCACTTCCATGCAAGTGTTTAAATTACTTCATGCTGTGGGTCTCTCTGTTGTAGCCTTAATTGTCTAGCCTACAATAACCTGGTGATGGTTGCTACTTTTATAGGAAATCCAACAGTTTTTGGGGCCCCCAATGATTAACTATGCAACTCGCTGCAAGTTACAGTGGTGGATACTTAATCACTGGAGCAATTCATCATTGCTCCAGTGTAGGGGCAGTTGTTCCAAAAAGCAGCTGTCCCCACAATCAGTAGCACTACTACAGAAGTTGCAGTGATACTTACAGATGTAGCTGTGCTCATATTACTGCGATGTGGCATGTTGTATCACTGCATGGTGCATGGCATGCCAGGCTGCGACTATTCAAAGCTGGCAATTGCTTCATTAATTCCTTTATGAATAGATATCTATTCCAGATATCTATCTAAGTATCTATCTTGATGCATACGTAGTTAAACTGTGATATTTGTGCAGATCTTCACTTGCTTCCCTTTATGCTGATAAGTAATTCAGAACTTACCACGAGAAGGTGACTGCACCACGAGTTCTGCCCTTACCCAACTCAACCAAACAACTAATCATGGTAAGGTTTTTTTTAATATCACTCGTTTTTGCTCAGTGCTCAGACAAAATGCCATGGTAGTTCTTCTTAGCATCAAAGTGAGGCATAATCTGCGTGGACCACAAAGATGCTAGAATGAAGCTGTGATGTGTTTCTAGTCTGCAAACATGCTGGGAAGCCTTAGTCAGTGCCTTAACTGCCCTCTTAACAGCCTGAGTATAGCAGGGAAAATGTTTAAAATAATTTTCTTGCAGCAAACTGTCTTCGTAAGATCTTAATACCTCTGCTGGACATGCCCCGGAGCAGTGATGGTTCATACACAGTCTCATTCATAAAGTCAATCATCTCAAAATGTTCCTTTTGCTTGAAGATGAGATTCTCTAGCCTGAAGTATTTGGGATATGGCAGTTTTGTCCCTTTATCTTCTTTCATCCATCAACATAGTCAGGAGAAGATATAGCATGCATTGCAAGCGATGACTGGATCAATTTTCTTTAAGAATTTCTTTGGTAAGTACCATGATTTCCTGATAAATATCCACAAAAGCTTCCTGCCTTCTATACAAGAGCATCTTTCCTTTATCTGAAACCAGGTAGGGGCATAGACCTTAAGAATGAATGTTACTAGAGTCTTCAAGTTTTGTTATAGTTTTAATGTGTTTATGTACAATCTGAGGAACCTGTTTGCTGTTGTTAGCCATCTGGAGTGAAAAATAGTGCCATCCTGAGTTTATTGCTTTGCACAGTTCATATACATATTGCTGGTCTTTGCTGAATTCTCTGAGTCTAAATCGTTTAAGTCAATGTCCATACAATTACATTTTTTGATTGTTAGGTCTTTACATTGAGACAATTGTCCTCCTAGAGTACCTGAATGTGATGAAGGACCGCTAGTTGGGCTATCTTTTTATGTCACAAGATGCTGTAATGGCAATTCATTGAACTGCAGCATTCAGATGTTCCACTGTTCCAGTGTACAATTTACTGTAGTTTAGTCTCCAGCATATGAATCACACCACCCTTATGACCAGTGTTAGTGGCTGTGCCATCACAGTCAATAGCCTTTAGTTTGTCTGAGCTAATGTTATTTTGTCCTAGGTAATGGAGAATGCCAGGGCAGCCATCAGGGGTGGACTGCGGGGACTGGAGTCCCGGGCCCTTATAGAAAGGAATGCCTGACCCTGGCTCCTACCGCTAATATTATGAGAGCTGCACAGGTAACACAACAACAGCGGGTTGATGCGCATGGAGGACTTAAAACAAGCCTTTCCTGCACATCAGCTCTGTGAATCATTCCTGCAGGTCCACAATGCTCCACCCTTAGCCGGTGTGTTCGGCACCCCCCTGCAAACAATAAATTTGCGCCCTCCCATATTTTACAAAGGGATAAAGTGCTGCAAAAATGGGTGTCATCTCACAAGGATGGGGCGTGGTCACACAATAGTACCCCTATTTCAAATTACGCCACACAGTAGCATAATCTTATTCACATTACCATGCACATAGTGGTGCTGTTGATACACATAATGTCCTCAGTAGTGGCACCGGTTATACACATAATAGCCCCTGTAGTAGCGCTAGTTATACACATAATAGCCCCTGTGGTAGTGCCGGTTATACACATATTAGCCCCTTTGGCAGTGCTGGTTATACACATAATAACCCCTGTGGTAGCACCAGTTATACACATAAATGCCCCTGTAGTAGTGCCAGTTATATATAATACCCTCAGAAGTGCCATTTATACAAATTATGCCCCCCCCTCCCACCAGTGGTGCAAGTAGAAAAAATGTCTTAGTGGTACTGTTTGCATGTGCCTAAGGTGTGCCAGCCAAAAATGGGTGTGGCCAAATGCCACATGGGTCATGGCCAATGAAAATGGGGATCTGATACACATATGGGAGGCCAGATACACATATGACCCAAATAGTGCCAGATACACATATGCCTCCACCGTGCCAGATACAGTATGCTCCTACAGTGCCTGATATGCCCCCACAGTGCCAGATACATGAATGCCCCACAGCACCAGGGACACTCATGCCCCACAGTGCCAGATACACAAATGCCCCCAGAAGTGCCATATATGCCCCCACAGTGCCAGATATGCCCCCACTGTGCCAGATACACAGTGCCCCTCAGAGTCATATACACTGCCTTCCACACACACACACACATACACATAGATACACACACACATATACATACACACATACTGTAGATACACATACACATAGATAGATAGATACCAGGGATGTGCAGTCAGGGGAGGCAGGGCCACCCCTGTCATAATGATTAAAATAATACAAAGAAGATACTAATAACACAGATTCTACTTTGTATTATTTTAATTATTTTTAACCTGAGACTGCAGCCAAATCTCTATGGGAGGCAGCAAGAGTGCTGCCTCCCAGTGACAATAATAAAGTGTCTGAAGAGGGGGCGGACAAGGGGAAGGAGCCAAATCATGGGCTGGAAAGCCCATTGAAATACTAATGAACTGCGCCACCAGCACATCTGCCTCATAGACAGGGGACTGTGCCTTTAGCTCACATCAAGATGCACCGCTGTCAATCATTGGACAGCAGCTGCGGGTGGGCTGAAATGGGTGGGCAGAGAGTCAGATGCCCCCACTCCGAGTGGCCGCATATCCCCCCTCCTGACAGCCGCTCCTCTTATTCCCAATCACCCTATGCGCTCTTGCATGACCAAGCTTCGACCAGTGGAAGCCTCTGCTATCAGTAAATCCCCTGTTTGCTGCACTGTCTCTCCCTCCCCCTCCCTTAGCCCCCGCATACTCAGCTGCGCTCCTGCGTCCCCCCTTCTTGCTCCCTAAACCCCTGTGTACTCAGCTGTGCTGCCTTGGCTCCACGCTCTCTTAGTCCCCCCTGTGCTCATCTGCACTCCCGCGGCCTGCCTCCTCTCCTGGCCCCGGTGCCGAGCTCCCACTCCGACCCCCTCCTCCTCTCCTGGCCCCCGCAGACCCCCCAATCCTCTTGGCCTGCAGTGCAGTGTACAGACTGAGGGAGCGCCAGGTCAAGAGCCTGCTGTAGTGCCGAAAGAAGAAATAATGTAAGTGGCTGCCTACACACTACACTACATTACACTACACTACAGTACAATACAGTACAATACATTACACTAAAGTACACTTTACTACAGTACAGTGCAGTACAGTACACTACATTACACTACACTACACTACACTACACTACAGTACACAACAGTACACTACATTACACTACAGTACACTATACTACACTACAGTACAGTACAGTACACTACATTACACTACACTACACTACAGTACACTACAGTACATTATACTACACTACACTACACTACATTACACTACAGTAAACTATACTACACTACAGTATACTACATTACACCCTAAGGGTAGGGGGGATGTAAAGTGCTCTACCTGCCCTAATGTGTAAAAGGGGGCTGTACCTGCCGTAATGTAAAATAAGGGAGCTCTGCCTGCCATAATGTGTAAAAGGGGGACTCTACCTGCCGTAATGTGCAATAGGGGGCTGTACCTGCTGTACTGTGTAAAAGGGGGCTGTACCTGCCATAATGTGAAAAAAGGGATCTCTACCTGCCGTAATGTGCAAAAGGGGTGCTCTACCTGCCGTAATGTATAAAAGTGGCACTCTACCTGCCGTAATGTGTAAAAGTGAGCTCAGCTTGACATAATGTGTAAAAGGGAGCTCTACCTGCCGTAATGTGTAAAAGGGAGCTCTGCCTGGCGTAATTTGTGTAAGTGATGCTACTGTGCGGCGTAATTTGACTAATGGAGACTACTGTGCAGTGTAATATGAATTGGTATTATTTTGTGGCTAAGCCTCTTCCCCATGAAGCCATGCTCCTACATTTTGGTCACATGTGCACTGGCCCTGTTTGAAATATGGGTGTGTGTGAGGGGGGCGCCGATGCTGTTTCTTGCACACAGTGCTAAAATGTCTAGTTATGGCACTGTTGGAGCTAGCCAGGAGCCCGGCTACAGCAGCGGTGGAAAGAGGAGCGGTGGCCCTGAAGCAGAGTGATTGCGGTTGCAGTAGTAGCCAGGACTTTCCCATCCCAATCCTCCTCATCCGGGCAGCAGCATAATACCCAGGTTAGTCTTTGTTTTTTTTTCCTTTCTCTCTTTCCTCCTGTGGATTACTTCAGGAACAAAGAGATTGTTTGTAAGTATAATTTTCATTTTTACAGGTACCTCTATTGGATTGCACTGGACAAGTGGACGTGATTCTCGATGTGGGATGTAGGTAAGTATGTGTGAGTGTGTAAGTGTGTTTTCATAAATTTCTACTTTCAAGGTGTGTGTTGTGTTTTTATTTGGGTATTTTTTTGGTTGTAGAACTACAGGTACCAGCAGGCCCGTTATTTCCCCGCATGCTAGTACTTGAGGTTCTCCAAGTACCAGCAAGTGGAGGAGGTCTTGCTGGGCCTTGTAGTTCCACAACAAAAAACAATATTCTTTTTTTACACACTTTTGGCAATCAGCCAGGCACTCACCGCCCAGGGGTGCTGGGGACAGCCTCGGGCTTCACCCCTGGCCCTTAAGTGCCTGGAGGGGGGACCCCTTGATTAAAGGGATCCCCACTCCTCCAGGGAACCATGGCCAGGGGTGACTAGTTGCGGGGGTAATACCATGGCTGCAGGGACCAAAATGTGTCCCCCGGCTGTGGCATTATGTCCCTGGCTAGTGGAGTACAGTGCTGGTTTTAAAAATATGGGGGACCCCTACATTTTTTGTCCCCCGTATTTTTGGAACCAGGACTGGACTAAGAGCCTGGTGCTGGTTGTCTAAATACGGGGACCCCATGTCCAATTTCCCCCCCAGTAATTAAACAACCAGGACCGGCTCAAAGAGTGCGAAGCTGGTTATACCTAGGAGGGGGAACCTCACGCATTTCTTTTTACATTTTTTAACCCATTTAAACCCTTTTCCAAAGATAAGCATGCACGGATCTCACTGATCCGTGCAATACTATCACAACACGCCAGCAAAAAGCAGGTCTATTTGAAAGCTCAATTTTTTTAACAAATTCTATGCTTTCCTGGTAGTGTTTGGCTATTGTCGGCAGTGATTGAGAATACAAATTCTTAGTAAATTACAGAGTTCTATTAAATAACAGCTGTGTTTGACCGATGGTCTATTGATTTATATTTGTGTGATCGGCAGTGTACCTCAATACAAATAGCTCCAACACTGCCGAGATTTGTGTTTAGTAAATTCCCGATATCACACTTAGAAAAAAAAGCCAACTCGAATGAAATCGGGACCCAGTCTGGCCAGAGGGGAAGAGGGCCCACAATCCCTCACTTCTCCCCTCTTCTCTCACTCTCTCTCCCGACCCCGGATTCCTGTTCAGGCCACTCTTGTCACCGGCAATCCCCGCAGTTCTAAGCCCAGGTCCATGTAAGTAAATACCAATATAATTGTCATTCACTGTCTGTTCCCAACACCCTTTACTTCTCTCTTTTACACTCTCACCTGCTGCTACTGCTGTTACCCTTTCCCTGGCATCACCCTCTCCCTGTCACCCACTACAGCCCCCCTTTCCCCGGCGTCACCCACTGCTGTCACCCTCTCCCTGGTGTCACCCACTGCTGTCACCATCTCAATGGCATCACCCTCCCCATCACCTTCTCCCTGGTATCACCCACTGCTGTAACCCTCTTCCTGGCATCATGCTCTTCCTGTCACCCTCTCCCTGGTGTCACCCACTCCCTGTTACCCACTGCTGTCACCCTCTCTCTGGTGTCACCCTCTCCCTGTCACCCACTGCTGGCTATTTTGTTGTCCAGGACTTCCATTAACTTAATAGCGCTGCATCCACGGTGCTATTAAGTTAATGGAAGCCCTGGACCAAAAAATTGCATTCATGTCCTCCTTCCACTCACTTCCCAGTCCCAAACACAAATTTTTATTTATTTTTCTATAAAAATGTACAATATATCACAAGTATGATGAGCAGGCAGGCAGCGGGCATTTGCGGCAGTGGCGGCATCGGACTGAGATGCAAATTAGTGGCAGAGGGCTGGGTCAGTTGATGGTGGTGAGTTTGTAAGCCATTGGCAGTGGCAGCAGGCATTGGCTAAGGGGCAGTAGCGGGCATTGGCTCGGCGGCGGTAGGGGTCATTGGCAGGATTCAGGCAGACATTATGGCTGTAGTGCCTCACCAGCCACTGACCTCACTGCACACCACTGATAGATACACACATACACACACTTTCTCACTCATGCTCCTTCGACATACCATCTGGCTGGCTGGATTTGTAGCAGTTTCTCTCCTCTTCAGATTGGTCACATGTAGCTCCACCCTTTGGCACTGTTTGGCTCTACCCCCTTTTCAGCCAGAGCCAAGTACACTGATGGACACTGCAGGGGGGTAGGGGGAAGCTTCAAGCTGCCGGTGCCGCTGCCTGTCAAACGATGTGACAGGCACAGCAGCAGGGGCCCCAGGTGCAGTAGCAGGGATGCAGAGCAGGGAGAGCGCTATCTGCTTTGCATCCCTTTGCTGAGCAGGTAGTGTTGGGCCTGGCTCCACCTATATGTAACGTCATGATGTATGACATCCCTTAGGGGTGTAGCAGTGTGGTAGAATCTTTTGTTTTTGATTGGGAACCCTGTCTATTTTGCCAGTCCCCGACCCCACAATTTCTGATGGCAGCCCTGAAGAATGCTATCAGCGATGCCAGATGCAGAGCTTCCTGGAGGGGTTACATGACCAATATACTGAATATCAGGTTCTTCGACAAGAGATATGTGCTCCTTCATGACTGCTCTTCTGTAAAACTTAGCCCCCTCCTTAACTTGACAAAATGTGTAGTACATTCCCTCCAGACTCAGCTCATCCTTTGCAGAGTCTGTTAGTTTTTACCTCAATTTTGACATCTGTCTCTCTCTTCACTTTGGAGTGATCAATGATTGATAAGGTGTCATTGGGAGTGATGAGACCTAAGTTTTGCAAAACTACAGTTGATATGGCTGCAGGGTTTTTTTTGTGCATGTGCAAATCTTATAAATAGTTTTTACCATGGAATGCTTTTGATGCAATGATTAGTTATCATTGTATCAAATGTTTCAATGGTGGAAGTCCCTACCATCCCCACTCCCTACCTCCTGAAAATAATATTTTATAAATCAGAACATCTGAAAATAGTGCCAGTTAATCTCAGGAGCACATGTAGCAAATATGACATTTTGTGGAAAATTGCAATATTTTTACTTTTTTAGAGGGTGGGTGGGTGGGGGGGGGGTTTGCACTGACGACCCCTTAAATGTCTACACCAAAGGATTGTATCTAAATGAGTTCAACTAAAGCATTTTTACCTATAGACAACTTCATTACCAAAATATGTTCCCAAAACTGTGCCGTCACCTGATTACAAAACACCCTAATTTGCGTCAAATGCTTAAAACATCAAGCACCCCGCTAGGGTGATAAAAACTATCTGACCAAATAGAAATTTTGCACAAAAGTCACTGTTATTGACCCACAACTTTTACATACTATTGAAATTTTGAACTCACAATTTAGCTTTTTTCGACCCACACTATTATTTGTAGCACAGAGTTGGACTTACTTCTAATGCTAAATCAGGTCCAAAGGCTATACATTTAGTAAACTGTTATGCTAGGTATTATGGGCCTAATACAGACCTGATCATAGCAGCAAATTTGTTAGCAAATTATCAAACCCATGTGCACTGCAGGGGGACAGATATATCGTTGTGCAGAGAGGGTTAGATTTGGGTGGGGTGTGTTCAAACTGAAATCTAAATTGCAGTGTAAAAATAAAGCAGCCAGTATTAATCCTGCACAGAAACAATATAACCCACCCAAATCTAACTCTCTCTGCACATGTTATATCTGCTCCCCCTGCAGTCCACATGGTTTTGCCCATTTGCTAACAAATTTGCTGCTATGATCAGGTCTGAATAAGGCCCACTGTTCTAATTGTAAAGCGCAATGGAATATGCTGTGCTACATAAAAACAGTTAATAAATAAATAACTGTATGAAAACAGGAGCAGTACAACGGCAGATGTTACATAACACTAGCAAACCACCCAGGCTTCACATGGGAGAAATTTTTAATTTGTGGTGGTAGGCTTTTTTGATCAAGGCTAATAAGACTTCCATGTAGGTAACTTTAGTAATTTTTCCTTCTGACATCAACACCAACTGATTTTGTTTTGATATTACACACGAAAGAGCCACACAAAGTTGTCCATGAGAAAAACATTCTTCATCTAGATCAACTCCAGCCACGTTAAGTGTTGGACCTTGTGCTTTATTTATTGTCATGCCAAATCAGACTCTTAACGGGAATTAGACTCGTTTGAAATTCTACTTTAAATCTGATAGAATCATTGAAATTCTTTGTATCAAAACCATTCTTCCAATGCAACATCCATTTAAATAGTAGCTATAATCAAGACGCATTTATGATGGATGAGTGCCGTGTATACTCTCAGACCAGCCAGCCGTGCATGCGCCTCCAATCATCCCATCCCCCATCCTCCATCCTCTGCTGGTTTGGCCTTCAGCTTTTGACTTCCGTTCCTAATTTTGTATCAGTAAACAGGGCTTTCATCAATTTTTCTGGAGAAACCAGATAATGTATATCAATCTCTACATAATAAAAAATAAAGATCATGTTTGTGCTAAATAAAGTCTATTGTGATATATAGTGCACAGATGGGCACTTTATTCTTTGACTTGCTTCGTTAAAATCAATACTGCTTCACTCCCTTTTGTCATAGCTTAATGTTTCATACACCTAAACCTTTCTCGACAAATGCTCTACAGAATTGTGAAAACCACATCAAAATCTGTCCAGTGGTTCTCGAGATTAGCCAAATCAAACAGACAGATGCCTACCAATGTCTTCATTTTATACTATGTAGAGATGTACGGTATGTTATATAATGTCTTATATTTCAGATTTATCCACATACATCTAGTCTCCTGGTTAAACAGCCCTTCTAGCCATGCCATGCCGTAACTTGGTAGCGCTGGGTGTCTTTTTTATGCAATTTTTTTCCAATTAAATGCATCTTTTTCAAACTATTATGCAAATAGGACACACAAGCAGCTTTTGCTGATTAAAATGATATGCAGCATGCCTATATTCTGTGTGTGACCGTGGCTGTATCTGCATATGAAATCTACAGTACAGAGTTTTCCTAGAAAATGCTGTAATGCAGCATTTCATATGGAGATACAGTCGCAGGCACACACAGAATATTAGCATGCTGCATATCATTATAATCAGCATAAGCTGCTTGTGCATCCTATTAGCAATTCAAATAAGATGCATTTTTGGCAAAAAAAGATGCCACACGCTAATGGAGTTGCACAGGACCTGTCAGCTCACTCACACCAGGCATCTCCAGCTGCATGAAGAATTGAGGCAAGATGTATGAGGACAAATACGTATTTATACTGAGTTTTACATTGCACTGATCATAGTCGGTGCTGGAGTGTTTGGTGCCCCCTGCAAATGATAAATTTGCGCCCTCCCTCCCATAAGTAATAAAGGGACTGTGCGTGCTGAAGGAGTGTGGTCTCACAAGGAATGGGCTGTGGTGTCACAAGGAAGGGGCATGGCCACACATTAGTACCCCCAAATCAAATTACACCACACAGTAGCACAATCTTATTCACTTTACACTGCACGTAGTGCCCCTGATTTATATTGCACCATATAGTAGTGCCCCTCATTTACGTAGCAACACACCGTAGTGCCCTTTATTCACATTACATCACACACTAGTGCCCTTTATACACAATACCCACAGTAGTGTCACTTATACATATAACACCCACAGTAGTAGTGCCCCTTGCACTTAACACCACAGTAATAGTGAGACACATAATTCCACAGTAATAGTGCACCTTACACATAACACCCACATTAGTAGTGCCACACATAAAGCCCACAGTAGTAATGCCCCTAGAACATAATCCCTCAGTAGTGCCACACATAATGGCCACAGTAGTAGTGCCCATTACAATGAATGACCAAAGTAGTAGTACCACACATTGTTCCCACCATAGTAGTTCTCCTTACACATAATGCCCACAGTAGTAGTGCCACACATAATGCTCACAGTGGTAGTACCCCTTACAATGAATGCACACAGTAGTAGTGCTATGCATAATGCCAACAGTAGTAGTGCCACACATAATGCACCTGCAGGTGGGCCCCCTCCTCTGAACGGTGCTGTAGACTCCGGCAATGTGCCAGAGTCTACTGTGCATGCTTAGGCCTTCGTAAACATTGCGCCCGCCATGATCCGGAGACCAATTTCCCTACTGCGCATGCGCGGTGGCCATTTTGGTGGCGATTTACGCCATGACCACAGCGCCTGGCACTGGATTCTGGAATGGTAAGTATTAAAATGGGTGCAGTGTGTGCGGGGTGGGTTCCCCCTGAACCCAGGGGCCCGTGTGCACCGCACACATTGCACCCATTATAAAAACGCCAATGAAATCCGTTGAAACCTATGGGGGCTGATATTGCATTTGTAAATGGAGAGAGTGCAGCAGATGTAGGAGGGGATCCAATATGTTTTGTGTATGTTCCACAAATATTATATATTAAATATGTACTTCGGTAATTTTCCCCTTAGTACCAAACACGGTTTTTGAAAAGACATAGGTCCTGATTCAAAGTTGCATGCTAATGCTGCAACATATGTGATTTTTGACTCTGAGGACGTGCGAAAATATGCTAACGTAACAGCCGCCAGGTTTTGAATAGATGCTCAGTGATGCTTCCCAGCTGCCAGCACCTGCATACACATGTGCAGCAATGATTCAGATCCAGAAAACTACTCCTTGAATCTGTCTATGGTCCCATAGAATGGCCGCTGCAACTGAGATGCCAGCGACATCATTCCTGCATACAGGACATCAGTCAGAGGCTGATACATGCCCCATACAATGGTCATGAAATGCCCACATTTTTGATGCCACTCCTCATTACCTCCCACAAAACATCCACATCCTGTCAAACACCTGTGAATAAATCCTCACTGAGAGCGTAATCACAAGTCAGCAACCGCACATGCATATTGCAGCAGTGATGCATGCAGTTTACTGATAATCGCTCAATTGTGAAATCATCGGTATAGCATCCAACTGCAAACCAGGCCAATATTACATTATTTTCAAAGACCATGGGGTAAATTAACCAAGATGGGAGTTCTATTTAGGATTGGATGTTGCCCATAGCAATCAATCAGATTCCAGGTATTATCTTCTAGAAGGTGCCAGATAAATGAGAAGTAGAATCTGATTGGTTGCTATGGGCAACATCTCATCTTAAATAAAACTCCCATCTTAGTAAATTTACCCCCATATGTTGCAACATTTTCTTCACTGGTGTAGCAACCACGTGCTAATAAGCAACATTTAAGGATTAAAATATGGCAATTACTGTATTCAAGCTCTATATTTGATAATGGACATGGAAGCACGATAAAAAGCAAGATCCACAGTTATACTGTATGATATTACAGGATATTACAATGTAGGATATTACAATGACTTTAAAACTCAAGTTAATGATACCAGAGTAATTATGTGATGGTATATTTAGTACCACAGGTTAACTAGCACTTTTATTTGACATAGTGAATGATCAGAGGAACATTTTATTGCACGTGTATAAGGCCATTGCAGGGGTATGGTGTCTGATATACTGCATATACTGTACCGAAGATTGTTTTTCAGTAAAATATAGTGGAAACCATTTCAAACGGGATTCTTTGTACTATATGCAACAAAAATAATGGTATTATTTAATATGCAGATAACAAAATAAACAGCACAGACTTAAATTACTTTTCTTCAGAATAAGTTTCAAATGTTTGTGCAATAAATGGAAATAAACAAGGATTCACCGATGCATGCAGCATTTCAATAAATGATTTAGACTCCAGTTCCATTTAATATGCAACATTGTCTGATGGTTCCAGGGTTAAAAATGTGTTTTGATAAACACTCACAATTAACTTTGAAAATGAATGAGCAGTGTGACTGCAGCACAGTGCAAGTAGAAATGATTTATGTAAGACAGACACTTCTAATATCTAGCTGATAATGTGTTTCCTCTGTATAGCTCATGAGCTTGGTCCCTTGGCGAGCAGTGTTTTATTTTTCTCAACAAATGTTGTGCCTTTTTGTTACATCATTTACATAAACAAACACTGAGAAATTAATTCTCGTTAGCCATTAGATGCTTCCTTTTTACATGCGGTAAATTTAGAGTAGAGCATTTTAATAGGAACTGTTTAGAGGACATAGCAACACATTAACACCAGAGTTTCAAGTACAACTATACTCTGAACCTTAATTTGAAAATACAAATATGTTTTAAACTCTTATTAAACATTGCTTAATTGTTTAATGTAAAGGCAACAACATTCCAATTAAAAACAATATACAATTCTAACATATTTATGTTTGATTTACTGTATTAGACTTAACTATCCTGGATCTCGCAGTTGCATTTGATACTGCTGTCCACTCTTCTCTCACACAAACGTTGAATTTCCTTGGTTTTAATGACATTGCAATTCCTGGTTGTCATCTTAATCATCAAATTTCTCATTCAGTGTTTGGATCTACCTCCTCTCTGCTTTCTCTTTCAGTTGGGGTATCAAAAGTCTCACTGGTACATCCTCTGCCCTACTCAATCTATACCACTTCTCTTGGAAA
The DNA here is from genome assembly GCF_028390025.1 of Pseudophryne corroboree. NCBI lineage: Eukaryota > Metazoa > Chordata > Amphibia > Anura > Myobatrachidae > Pseudophryne > Pseudophryne corroboree. The sequence continues at coordinate 773,731,348 of NC_086445.1, forward strand.
ACTAATAAGCAACCTTTGATTTCAATATCATATGTATGTAGATGGAACTCAATGCATCTATCCTCTCAATATCCCTCAATATGTGTGCTGACCAGTGTTGTTGAATGTCTTTCTGCTGTTTCATCCTGGATGTTTTCTAACCCCCTCAAATTCATCCTTTCAAATGCTTCCATTCCTGGATACAGGAATTTTTTTTCTCAGAATGAGCCAATTCTGTGTATTGCCATCACTTGTACAAGACTTTACGTTCCAAGGAACCAATTCAAATTTGCATACAAGTCAGACAAAAATAAACTCATATAACACATATTCTACTGAACTTGTTGGGCCTGAAACATTTTGTGCTCTAAATACATACATAAACATCTGTTCAAGACATACTCAACCTACTCAAGACATATCCAACTTCAAGCACAAAGTATTTCTCAGTCAGCCATATATCATGTTCCCTAAGGTGTATACGTATGACCCACAACAGCATAGAGATGTGTCAAGACAGTGTTTGCCTTAAATGTGAAAGTCCAAATACATTATTCTTAAACAATATAGAGTAACATAATAGCATGTCATATACTCCAGAGAGAATCATGTGTTTACAATGTTATTTTAAGTGTGAAAGTTTAATTTTCCTCCAACATTTTAATTAAATAAAAACACCCCGCACACATCCTTTGTATAATACATTATACAGTAAATCTGATTTCATGCAGTAATCCAAAATAATGACAAATAAGCAATCAGATTAGATGGTTGTAATTTGACAAAATATAGCCTTGACATAAAGAAAATTATGTAATATCAATTGAAAAGGTCAATAAGCATGCAACCATGTGATTCAAAAATACTACTGGCAGTATCATCCCATATCATCATGGGTTGGGTAGGGTATGTCAACAGTCATTGTATCAAGAGTCATAATGTATAAAGGGATGAAATGTTTGACATGTGATGTTAGAATGCCAACACATGGACCCTGGTGGCCAAGCAGTGAATTACCTGTCCCTGGCAGCTGCTGCTCCAGTGATGACTTCTGTGTCAGTTTTCCTGGCATTCCTAATACTCTTTTAACAGCTCACTTTGAAATTATGTTTATACATCCCAGCAAGTTGTACTGCATTTGTTGATTATGTCAAATGAATATCATGATTGAATAGTCTAGGTATGATTCGTGGAACTACACATCCCAGCAAGTTGTACTGCATTTGCTGATTATGTCAAATGAATATCATGATTGAATAGTCTAGGTATGATTCGTGGAACTACACATCCCAGCAAGTTGTACTGCATTTGCTGATTATGTCAAATGAATATCATGATTGAATAGTCTAGGTATATTGAAAAAGCGAGTTTTTTATTTCTTTGTATGTTTTTCTCTTTGTAAAGATATAGTTGGCTGCCTTATTGGTATGTAATGTCTGTTTTTCTAAGCTAATTTATGGCCTTAGCTTAAAGGGGGATTGTATTGGGTGGAGTTTGCAATCATTGCATTCACATGGATATTGTTCCTATTTGAAGTCTAGTATACGGCTGGATAGCCATCGGCTGGTAGTGCTTCCATAGAAGTGCTGACATAAAAGTGTTATTATAAAAATAGCGTTATACCTGCGTTAAACAGAAGGGAAACAGAAGGGAAACATCAACACACCAACACTACCACAAAAGGACTGCCTTAATGCCTCAAAAGTATGTAATTCATCTTATGCATATTATCTGTTTTTAAAAACCTATGAAAAGGCATCCCCAATCTGCTCACTACAGTTCTCTCTTATGCAAACTTATGTATGTTTCTTGATGTAATGATTTCTTGTAAATGTCATTGCATGTGTGGGGAAGTTGCTCGGTGAAACAGTTTATTATTGCATACTGACTGGTGTTTACCTCCTTTGAACATTTACCCATTGTGGTCAGGTGTACTATATCTTTATATTTAGTAAGGTGTAGACATGGTGTAAAGGACAGAGTATAATTACTGATTAATAAAAGAAAACAAATACTGAGCAACATCCCCAAACAGGTAATTTCAACTTTAAACTTGTCATTTATTTTGTACGCTCTGGACATGGCTACTAATAACAAATGCACAGACAAAATTCTTAAAGCTATGTCTGCAAATGCTAGGAGCTTAGGAGACAAAATTCCAGAGCTAATTGCGATAATGACAAGGGATAACCTGGATTTTGTGGCAATTACAGAGTCTTGGTGCAATGAGAATCATGACTGGGACTTAGCTATACCAGGATACAATTTATTTAGGAAAGATAGAATAGGAAGAATAGGAGGAGGGGTAGCAATGTATGTGAAAAAAAGCATAAATGCTAATTTAATACAAAATATTGAAGCCAAAATTGAGGCCCTTTGGGTCACCATAGAAACTGGGAAGAAGGACATTATTCGCATTGGGGTGATCTATAGACCACCAGGCCAGGGGCAGGATTTGGACAGGAACCTATTGTTGGACATCTCTAAAATGGCTTTTAAGGGAGAAGTCATAATCATGGGAGACTTTAATTTACCTGATGTAAATTGGGAGGGGTCTTTTGCAAGTTCAGCTACAAGTGGCAAATTTCTACATTCCTTACAGGGAGCATCTCTCAAGCAATTGGTGAGGGAGCCCACTCGCAAAGACTCAATATTAGATCTAATTCTTACAAATGGTGATAGGATATCTGATATATATGTGGGTGAGCACCTGGGATCCAGTGATCATCAAGCAGTATGGTTTAGTATAAAGACAGGATCCAACTCCTGTCACACAAAAACAAAGGTGTTGGATTTTAGAAATGCTGACTTTGCAAAAATGGGGAGATGTTTAAGTGATTCATTGGCAGACTGGAGGAACTTGGAAGGAGTGCAGGAGAGGTGGAAAAAACTGAAAAGTGCAATACTAAGTGCAACAGACCTTTGTATCAAAATGGTTAGGAAAAGCACCAGGAAAAGGAAGCCAGTGTGGTTCACAAAAGAAGTATCAACTAGTGTGAAAGCAAAAAAGATGGCTTTTAGGAAATACAAACAGACTCAAAATAATAACGACAAAGAGGTGTATCTGGACAGACGGAAGGATGCTAAGAAAGTGATCAGACGTGCAAAGGCAGAAGCTGAGGAGAAAATGGCCCAGTCAGTAGATAAAGGGGGCAAAACTTTTTTTAAGTATATAAGTGAAAGGAGAAAATCAAATGGAGGAATAATAAGACTTAATACAGAGAGTGGGCATTTGGTGGAGGGAGACAAGGCAAGAGCAGATCACCTAAATAATTATTTTTGCTCAGTATTTACTACAGAAGAAGGGATGGAGCCACAGTTAAGTTGCAAGGACATTCATAAAAATAAGGTAGATGAAAATACATTTACAGAGGAGAAGGTCCTAACAGAACTTTCAAAACTAAAAGTGGATAAATCAATGGGACCAGATGGGATACACCCAAGGATACTGAAAGAGCTAAAAGATGTGCTGGTTACACCTTTAACAGAATTATTTAACCAGTCACTAAATACAGGTGCTATTCCAGAGGACTGGAAAAGAGCAAATGTAGTTCCACTGCACAAAAGTGGAAGCAAGGAAGAAGCAAGTAACTACAGACCAGTAAGCCTTACATCAGTAGTAGGGAAAGTAATGGAAAAACTATTAAAAGAAAGAGTAGTGGAATATCTTAAATCAAACAACTTACAGGATCCAAAACAGCATGGATTTACTGGTGGGAGATCATGCCAAACACATCTTATTGACTTTTTTGACTCTGTGATGAAAATAATAGATCAAGGGGGAGCTGTAGATGTAGCATATCTAGACTTTAGTAAGGCATTTGACACTGTCCCACATCGCAGACTGCTAAATAAACTTGAAAGCCTGGGGGTGGATTATAAATCAGTTAAATGGATAAGAACCTGGTTGCAGGATAGGAAACAGACAGTCGTAGTTAATGGAGTGCAATCTATGGAGGGAAATGTTACCAGTGGAGTACCCCAGGGATCTGTACTTGGTCCAGTTCTCTTTAATATCTTTGTTGGTGACATTACAGATGGTATTGAAGGGAAGATATGCCTTTTTGCAGATGATACAAAGATATGCAACAGTGTAGACACACCGGGAGGGGTCAAACAAATGATTAATGACCTAGGTAGTCTTGAGAAATGGTCAAGAACGTGGCAACTACAGTTTAATGCTAAAAAAAATGCAAAATCATGCACTTGGGTCTCAAAAACCCAAAGGCTAAGTATAGTATCAAGGGTACTATAATGGAAACTACTGAGGAGGAAAGAGATTTAGGAGTCACTATTTCAAGTGACTTGAAGGCAGGAAAGCAATGCAACAAAGCAATGAGAAAGGCAAGTCAGATGCTTGGTTGCATAGGGAGAGGAATCAGTAGCAGGAAAAAAGAAGTGATAATGCCACTGTATAGGTCATTGGTACGGCCCCATCTGGAATACTGTGTCCAGTTCTGGAGACCCTATCTCCAGAAGGATATAAATACATTAGATAGTGTACAAAGAAGGGCAACTAAAATGGTGCATGGCCTACATCACAAAACTTACCCGGAAAGGCTGAAAGATCTTAACATGTATAGTTTGGAGGAGAGAAGGGAAAGGGGGGACATGATAGAAACTTTCAAATATATCAAGGGTCTTAACAAAGTTCAGGAGGGAAACATTCTTCAAAGGAAAAGAAGTATTAGAACTCGAGGGCATACATTGAGACTGGAGGGGGGGGGAGGTTCAGGGGAAATTTAAGGAAAAATTACTTCACAGAAAGGGTAGTGGATAAGAGGAATAGCCTCCCATCAGAGGTGGTAGAGGCTAAGACTGTAGGGCAATTTAAACATGCTTGGGACAGGCATATGAATATCCTTACAAAGAATTAAGGTTAAAAAAGGGTTGAGATTGCCTAAAGGATAAAATAAAAAAGGGGCAGACTAGATGGGCCAAGTGGTTCTTATCTGCCGTCAAATTCTATGTTTCTATGTTCAATAATGCAGCTATGAAAAACAGTGATTGCCAGGATAGTTCCCTATCCATGATTGCTAACCACTAATAACCTTAGCTGATACATGCCCTGCATTTTTTGTTATGTCTGTGTAAACGTTTGTATCATTTATCAATGTCACTGCTTGTCTGTTACTAGGATGGGCGACACTATTATTGTATACCATTACAAATTATTTTATTGTGCATTGAAAGAAGAGTGCTCCAGTCAAAACAGTCTTTTTTTCTTCTTCCTGGAAACTTGTGACATAGCATGACTCTTGGGAGCACCACCAACTGTGTGATGAATCCATTCTTCAGAGATGACATTTTGATAGTGTTGGTTAAATATACCTCAAAACATGTTATATAATTTTCAGACCAATTCTGTACAGAATTCCACCCCTTTGTACTACAAATATCTTTGCTCTCAGTTTTTTTTAGGGGCTTTAGATGAAAGAAAAAGACATGCCACCTCTGCACACTATGCATTGTGCATTGAAGCCACACTTTCTGGCATCACCTGGCACATATAATTAAACATAATCCTGGTCCTGGAGTAAAACAGACGCATACAGTATGCTACCCTGGCAAAGCTGTAGATATCTTGCAATAAGGTCAGTTCTGCAGGCTAAGCAAAATGTACTTTTTTTATCCTTTGCTCCCTAGCTGGAGTTGAATGTCACATTTTAGCTTGGGGAACAAGCATTTGGAACTGACCTATGAGCAGAAGCCCATCCTAAAGTAATTTATACTGTATACATATATATACAGGTTATGTATCCCATATCCAAATATTCCGAAATACGGAATATTCCTAAATAAGGACTTTTTTGAGTGAGACTGAGATAGTGAAACCTTTGTTTTTTGATGGCTCAATGTACACAAAATGTTTAATACACAAAGTAATTAAAATATTGTATTAAATGACCTTCAGGCTGTGTGCATAAGGTGTATATGAAACATAAATGAATTGTGTGAAAGTACACACACTTTGTTTAATGCACAAAGTTATAAAACATATTGGCTAAAATTACCTTCAGGCTGTGTGTATAAGGTGTATATGTAACATAAATGCATTCTGTGCTTAGATTTAAGTCCCATCACCATGATATCTCATTATGGTATCTAATTATTCCAAAATATGGAAAAATCCGATATCCAAAATACCTCTGGTCCCAAGCATTTTGGATAAGGGATACTCCACCTGTATTAATTTTTTAAGGCTTTTTACTGTGAGAACTATTTTGAGAGGATGGCTGAACATAAAAATATGGTTGAGGAATCAAAATAAAGGTCTTACCATGTAAATGTGCCAGTTGAAGAGAAAAATTACAGTGGGCATTGCAGGGCGGCAAAGATCACATGCAAATCTATGGAAGAAGCATGAGGAATCAATGTAAACATTTGCCCTGCTGCTAAATGTATTAAAATAAATGTCTTACCATGAACAGATGTGTCCACATATATCAATGCCTCCTGGTACATTAAACATTCCTTCTAGTTACGCCATGCCGTGGCGTGACTTGATAGGACTGAGCATCTTTTTGTGCAACTTTATTCATTAAAATGCATATTTTTCCCATCGCTGTGCAAATAGGGTGCACAAGTAACTTATGCTGATTAAAATCATATGCAGCGGGCCTATATTTTCTGTGTGACCGTGGCTGTATCAGCATACAAATTGGTACGCTACAGTAAACATTGTAACATTCTATTTCATATGCAGATGCGCACAGAATATAAGCATGCTGCATATCATATTAATCAGCATAAGCTGCTTGTGTGTCCTATTAACATGGCAATGCGCATAAGATAAATTTTGGCAACAAAAATCCCCAATGCTAATGGAGTTGATTGAGACCTGTCAGCTCACTCACGCCATGCATCTTCCGCTACGTGGTATATTGAGGATAGATGCATGAGGACACATCTGTAGATGTGCCAGCTGAAGTGAAATATGAGATTGGAGCAACAGTTTGGGCATTGCAGAGTGACAAAGTTCCCATGTAAAGTATATGGAATGCATGAACATAAGTTTATGATATGAGTCGATTTCGATGGGTTTCCACTCGTTCCTTCTCTTCATGGTAACCAGAAACCAAACTGTGTGTTCTGTCCTCCTGGGAGTAGTGCCTCTTCAGTAGGAGCCAGGTAAGTACTTATTTTAATAATTGGCTAAACTGATCACTCTCCACATTACAGCAACACCCCTAAGTCCTTCCACCTTATAATACCCTCCATTTTACAGAATTATCCCAAAAGTGGAAAGCATACAGTAAGGAAGGTTTGGAGGTATGTACAGCTTTATTGGGATTATTCAAGTTATGCAAAAAACATAGGCCACCAATTACCTATGAAATGAACAAGACATAACCAGATATAACCAGATATGAGACCGAGGGAAAAGTGGGTTCTACTTTTACAAGTTTACAATTTAGAGGGATGGGTAGTGTTCACATGCAAGAAACTTCTTGGAACGGGAGTAAGAATTATGTATCAGAACTGGACATGTCTGTGCTGGTGATGTAATATGAGAGGAGAATAAACAAAAATGGTGGGAAAACAAGCTTGGTTGTTGGGACAAGATATATTGGAAATTGTTAGGCAGTTTAACTCAACAGTTCAAGAAGTATATGAAAATTGTTATTTAATACATTTATTCCCAGAAAGATTTTTTAAACACAGCAGAGTTTGAGGTTGAGGCAGACGTCACAGCCCACAATCATTGTCAGGCACAGCTACAGCACCATCACCCCTTCCATAAATGCATTCATCTGTCTAACCCTGTCCACTTGCAGGCTGCATGCCTGTGCTTGACAACTGCTGGCCAGAGGTGGGGACATATAATAGATCCACATGGCATGATAATAAGTAGGTGGATCTGCTGGCAAGGGCCAGCCACAGGGGTACCATTACCTGCCATCAGTTGAGATCCATGGAAGTGCAATCCACTGCTGTTTTCATTGATCATGTCTCCTGACTATGCATCTGTATATGTGGTCCATTGCTTCATCAAGCAATAGCACATGCAGGGGGTGTTTCTGAGTACACCCTCTGATTTTCTTTTAAATAGCTGCCCGTGGGCCCCAATATAAACCCTGCCGCTTGTGGCATAATGTCGTGAGCAGTGGGTCTATGGTGATGAGGAGGGGCAAATATGAAATGATTCTCTGAGAATCATAACATTTTTTGCCCCGCCACCTCACAGACCCGTGAATTGCGGGATCGCAAGTAGGTAGAGCCTACTGCAGTGTTCCAAACCCCAGTTCTCATCAGCTCATGTGCTGAATCTGCCTGCAGCAAAGCAAAAATAAGTTTATATACTGTACAACTACACCTACAGTATGGTGGCACTCACGGGGCTTGCTAATGTATAAAAAATGCTACAGTACTTGCATCACTGTTTTAATTATGTTATTTTATGTATATAACTTTCCTCAGGGATTATATACATAAAGAAAAGTTCTGTGAGTGCCACTTGCCTAGTTCTGTATATTATTATTTTTGATATAGAGGGCACCTGTGCTTCAAATGTGTGTATATATAGTTATATATATATGGTTAGAATCCTGACAAGGGTTGGGATGGATTGCACCTGAATGAGGAGGGGGCTGCGGTGCTGGCGGCAGGATGGTTAGAAGGTTGGAGGAGCTTTTAAACTAGGAGCCCGGGGGGAGGGTTTGGCTAGAAGTTGCGGGTCAATCATTGAGAACAGTAAGGATGGGGGTAGTGAACAATTTGGGGGTAGAGAAGGGTGGAGAAAAATATCATCTTGCAAGGGCAAGGGTACTGACACAGGTATTGCCCAAGATATTCCCCATTTATTACCTAATGACGAATGTGGCTCAACAATACTGTATATAGAAAATGATGTCCATAGCATAAGGGAAGATACTAACATCGGGGGGGGGGGGGGTTTGAAAGTCTTACTAGGTCAAATAGGGAAAGTAGTAAGGAAGGCTGTATTATGTATGATGGGGATGGAAAGGGAGGGAGGAGAATAACAGTTGGTAAGGGTAAATCTAGAAAGGCACTTGTAAATATAGATAAAATAGCATTAAAAAATGGGCAAGGGAAATATTAAGCTAAAATGTATGCTTGCAAATGCAAGAAGCCTATCAGGTAAAATGGGGGAATTGGAATGGCTTGTATCAAAGTCTCAGTATGATATTATAGGTATTACGGAAACATGGTGGGATGACTCTCATGACTGGGTTGCAAATTTGGAGGGATATTCTCTTTTCAGGAGGGACAGTGCTACCAAAAGGGGAGGAAGGGTATGTCTCTTTGTTAAACCATCTCTAAAACCAAACTTAATAGATCGTATTTATGAGGGGGCTGGAGATAACATGGAGTCGCTATGGGTTTAGATTACAAGTGGGGGCACAGAAGCAAAGAAATTAGTCATTGGCATATGTTACAAGCAACCGGATATTAGCGTACATGATGAGGAACAACTCTTACAGCAAATTGAAAAAGCTGTGGGAATGGGGGACATCCTAGTGTTAGGGGATTTTAACTAAGTAACAATTCATGTGTAACAACTAAGAGCAGCAGGTTCTTAAATAGATTAAAATAGTCAAGGACCCAATTAGAGGTAAAACTATTCTGGACCAATTTATTACCAAGAATGTGTACATTATATCAAATAATAAAGTTGGGGAGACCTTGGGAAACAGTGATGACTATATGATAACATTCGACATCAGTTTCAAGAAAGATAGCTATAAGAGAAAAGCTAAAACATTTAACTTTAGAAAAGTTAACTTCAATATGCTGAGACAGGCACTAACCGACATTGACTGGGAAGTTTTGTTTCATGGTAAAGACACAACGGAAATGTGAGATGCTTTAAAAGGGTTGATTGATAGCAATATTCACAAATTAATTCCCATGAACAGTAAATGCAGGAACTGAGCACAAACCAACGTGGCGTAATAAGGAGGTAAAAGAAGCAATGGCTAAAAAGAGGTGTGCTTTCAAAACATTTAAATCTAATGGAGGGGAGGAGTCATACCAGTATTATAAGGAATGCAATAAAAAATGTAAAAAAGTAATAAGGGCAGCTAAAATTGAAAAGCAAATCACTATAGAGAGTAAAACCAATCCTAAAAAGTTTTATAAATACATAAACAGTAAAAGGTCAAAGAAGTAGGACATAGGCCCATTAAAAGATGAATTGGGAGCTTTGATAAACGATGATAAAATAAAAGCGGAAATCTGAACTTTTTTTCCTCAGTATTCACCAGGGAGGACCAGATGGTGAGAGTAGTGCATAACGATATTGAAGGTAATGACTCTTGTCTTGATGCTTGTTTAAGTGAGGAAGTAGTCCTGGAAATACTAAGCAACATGAAGATTAATAAATCACCAGGCTCAGATGGTTTTCATCTGATGGTTATTATGGAGCTTAGGTCACAGCTAGCAAAACCCCTATACTTGATTTTCCAAAGTTCAGTTAGATCAGGCATGGTACCAAAGGATTGGCACATAGCTGTGTAGTGCCTTTATTTAAAAAGGGATCTAAAAATAATCCTGGTAACTATAGACCAGTTAGTTTAACCTCTATAGTGGGTAAAATATTAGAAGGTATTTTGTGGGATAGCATAGAGGAATATCTACAGGTTAATAAGATTATTAGCAAAAGTCAGCATGGGTTTGTAAGGGACAGATCATGTCAAACCAACTTAATTAGCTTCTACAAGAAAGTTAGCGAGAATCTTGACCAGGGAAAAGCAGTGGATGTGGTCTTTTTAGATTTTGCAAAAGCCTTTGATACAGTGCCTCACAGGAGACTGATCATCAAATTAAGGGAACTTGGTCTAGGATATACTATTTGTACATGGATAGGAAGTTGGCTGGATAACAGAGTACAACGAGTAGTGGTCAATGGGATGTTCTCTAGCTGGGCACCAGTAGTCAGCGGAATTCCACAAGGGTCCGTACTTAGCCAGCTACTGTTTAATATATTTATCAATGATCTAGGAATAGGCCTGGAAAGCACTGTGTCAATATTTGCAGATGATACTAAACTGTGTAAGGTAATTAATTCATAAAGTGATGTGGAGTCTCTACAGAATGACTTATTTAAACTTGAAACCTGGGCATCTAAATGGCGAATGAGGTTCAATATAGAAAAATGCAAAGTTATACATTTTGGGACAAAAAACACACATGCATCCTACACTCTAAATTGGGAAAATATAGGGGTAACTGTGGTGGAAAAAGATTTTGGGGTGCTCATAGATAATAGGGTTAATAACAGTACACAATGTCAAAATGCTGCAAAAAAGGCAAGTAAAGTGCTTGCATGCATAAAACGGGGCATTGAGACAAGTGATGAGGAAGTAATCCTGCCACTGTACAAATCATTGGTACGTCTGCACCTGGAATATTGTATTAAATTTTAGGCTCCATATAATAAAAAAGATATCGGGGAACAAGAAAGAGTTCAAAGGCGAGCTACTAAATTGATTAAAGGGGTAGAGACACCGGAGTACAAGGAAATGCTTACTAGGTTAAATATGTATACACTAGAAAAGAGGCATCTAAGAGGAGACATTATTAATATCTTCAAATATGTAAAGGGTCATTACAAGGAGTTATAAGGGGATTTGTTTATTAAAATAACTCTGTATAGGACACATGGACACTTGCTGAGGCTAGAGGAGAGAAAATTCCGTACACAATGTAGGAAAGGGTTCTTCGCGGTAAGGGCAATAAAAATTTGGAACTCACTGCCGGAAAAAGGTAATAATGGCTGACTCTGTAAATGCATTTAAAAACCGATTGGACAAATTTCTAACTGGAAAAAGTATCCAGGGTTATAGTATTTAACATAGTGACATTGATATCTGGGAGTGGTAATAATCATAGCTGTCAATTAGTACTAAACAATCACTTCAGCAGGTGCATTATAATATGAACATCTTAACACAAAATACAGGTTGAACCTGATGGGCATTTTGCCTCTTTTCAACCTCACTAACTATGTAACTATGTATGTTAACTTCCCCCCTACCTCCCTAACCCTCCCATACTGCAACCTGAACATATCCTTCCCCCCTGCAGCCTAACTCTAACCCTGTCCAGTGTTGCCTATACCTAACCCCCATTCCCACAGTCTAAACCTAACCCTCCTGACCCCAGAGCCTAACCCTAATCCTCCCCGGGGATGCCTATTTTTCCCCACAGCCTAAACCTAACCCCCATCCCCACAGCCTTACCTTCCTCCTGGAGCCTAATCCTAACCACCCCACCACCACGCGGCTTAACTATATATGGAAACCCCCCTCAACAAATCCTGTGTTTGCCCCTGTCAAGTACTATTTGGCTGGCCAGATGCCAGTCCAAATTAATCAATACTGGTCTAGCACACCCATGTTGCCTACACCTCATGTTGTTACTACATCATAACTTGTAAAAAAAATAGTTAATAAGGAATGGCACATTTTTCAATCTAAAGCAGCAAGCCGATACTGAAAAATGCAATCAAGACTTGAGATAAAAATGGGGGATTCAGTACCCATACCTGCGATCGGGATGCCGGCAGTCAGAATACAGATTCCGTAATTCCAACATTGGTCAGGAGACCGGCACCAGAATTCTGACATAGATCAAAATTATGGTTCCAGAATCCAGACTTCTGGCATCCCGACTGTAAGTATGCCAGGCTGGGTTAGGATCAGGCTGCAGGGGTGGGGAGGGTATATGCTGGGCTGGGTTAAGATCAAGCTGTGGTGGGGGGGTTGGTTTAGGCTGTGGGGGGATGGTTAGGGGGTGTTAGTATACTTAACAAACAAACTGGTGTTGGGATCCTGCACGTCAGGATGCTGCTGTCGGTATTCTGACCACTAGCATCCCGTGCTGGGATCCCGATAACAACCCAAAAAGGGGTCATTTTTACTGTAATACTGTTAGAATTTTATCTTTTTCAGCATCATCTAATGTGCTGTATAATGTTTGAGCACTGTAGACTGGAGTCCTTTTTTGCCTTAGTTCTGTCTTATTTGAGATGCAAGGTAGTATAGAGGCAGAAAAGAGATATCGTACAACGAGGAAGAGATGATTTCTGAAAATAGTAAACTCCTTAAAGAAGATCTTTCATTCTATATTCATACAAATCACCCTAAAGACACTTCCGTTTTAATACATTGGTGTGTATTGAAGGCAGCTATTTAGCTTGGAGTTAAATAAAAAATGGCAATTGGTAAGCTGCAAGCAGAGTAAGAAGCTAAACTGCATTCAATGGAATGAAATTACAAAATATCTTTAATCACCACAGGATCAGCATTGAACTTCAAAACCTTGATATGTCTTGTGTCCAATCCAGACTAAATTGATATGAAAAAATTATGACCACAGTAGCAATAGAAGGGTAAAACTCAAAAAATGACTAACCAGACCTTTACAATTTGATGGATAATATTAAAATGTTTCAAACTTCAAAGAATGATATTAACAACTTTTCAGAAAACCTACAAGCCCTGCTGTGATTTTAGTACTAGACTAGCAGTATGCACTTATTGGACTATGATCAATATTCAGGATGCTACAGTATTAATAATCTTCCTTAAGAGAATGCTTCAGGCCCAGATGGGTATATTCACAAATGTTGCTCAACTTTTCAAACAGAGTTAATACCTGCAAGCATAGAGAAGGGCCACTTCCGCCCAAAAATGTTAAAAGGCCAATATACCCTTTCTCTCTCCTCTGTCTTGCTTCCAAGTTCCTTGAGTGAATTGTCATCCTAAACAGTATCACATTCCTATTCACCTGTAGACTCTACTGAAATTGCCCTTACTGTAGTCACCGATGACCTTGTCATCAACAAATTTAAAGGTCTCTCTCTCCTCATCCTCGGTCTCCTTTGATACTGTTGTAGGGTATCCTCCTTCACAATGTCCAGATTATCTACCTCTGCAACTCTGTCCTCTCTGGGTTATTTTCCTATCATTCCAACCAATCCTTATCAATTCCTATGTCTAATTCCTTGTCATTTCAACTACCTTTTGTAGAATGTTTATTATGTTGATACTAAAATCTACCTTTCCTCCCCTGACCTATCTCCATCTGTTCTCTTTTGTGTATTGAATTGCCTTTCTTAATTTTCCTCCTGGATTCACAGATATTCTTATGTGCCCCATTTGCACTGCCATGAATTCATCCTCAATTCTGCTCTCAAATTAATTTTTAACATTCAGATCGTCTCCCAGTACTGCCTCTTCAACCTCTATAACATCTGTAATATTCAGTCTTTCCTCACTCCAGATGCTACTAAAGCTCTTATGTATGCACTTATCATCTCCCACCATGACTACTATAACCTTATCATTTATGGGGCCTCTCTTTATTGCCTCTCTGCACTGCTGCTGGCTTCATTAAATCTCTCACAACATGGCATCTGTCACCCCGTCAGCAGCCTCATTCATAGGCTTCCTTATTCATTCAATAGTCACTTATGGTTAAAAATGACCTCTTCCATTACAGGTTTTATTCTTTGGTTTTTTTAAAGTTATTGGATACTTATTGTGTATACTGTACTAATCCTTTATGGCTAGGAGATATTTGGACTCAGTTTGACCCTTGGAGATCATCAAATTGTAGCATGTGCTAGTCACAGTATGACAGAGATGGAAAAATGTTAATCCCAACCAGAAAGGGAAGCTCTTGCAATAGTCCATGTTTGAAAACATTTTCACCTCTATTTAAACAGCATAGACTTTATATCCAGAAAGCATTGGTGCCACTCTTTGGAAAAAACGAACTCCAAACAACCAGCTAGCATACAATAGGGTTTATAATTACAGTACAAGCATACAATTTCTATACTGATAATCCATCATATTATACAAATCTAGATACACTTATCCTTGCAGTAGTTTTGCCATACATATATCTTAGTTGCAGCATAAATATAGTGCAGGCTGGCATGGTAAGGTATGCTAATGCCTACTAAGGTGTAAGAGGATCCACCACATGCAATACACAGCTTTTCCACTGTGTGGTGATTGCACCACTAATAAAAACTACAGTGCTGAAAACAATAGCAGCAGATAGATATGGCACTACAGAATACTACTTTATACTGTACAATAGCAAGCCCTGACAAGCGGACCAGTTACTTATTGTAAAGATTTACAGTGTAAATAAAGTAAAGTTCTTTATGTTATACAGGTCACACATGGTCTTTGCAATATTAGGAGTGATACAGTATGTAGCAGCAGAGCCACAGTGATAGCATACCTTACAAATAAATGTTGGGCTCCAGGGGTGCTTCTTAAAATTACCACTTTATATCAGGACACAAAAGGGACTTTTTTCATTGAGCCGACTGCATATTTTGTCCAACCAAAAATGATATAATAAACCCCCCCCCAAAAAAAAAATCATTGCAAATAATGACATCACTATATCACTGCTGGTGTGCAAGCATTGACAGTGTGGTGTCTTGGGTCTGGTGATATAGTGACTGCCTAGTATACCCATGAACACAGGGTTTAGTTCCCAGAAATTACAGATGTTTATTCTTTTTAAAACAATTTAGAATTCTGTTGTTATCAATATTATACTGGAGATATATTTAAAATCTAATTTTATTACATGCAGAAAAAGGTCTGTCTGCTTCTAGGAAGAACTGACCATATGTCTTGGAATGCACAGTGAAAGTCGCACTACATAGCCACACAGACAAACAGCTCCAGGGGGTCTTTCTTCTTGCTGCTTGTCTTTCAAACCAAAGTCAGCATGAGCCATTTATTACAAGTCTCTCATAGGGAGGGAGAGGGTGACTACTGGATGAATGTGTTACACACTGCGATTTGTGCCATGCTCATGGTCCTTGCAATTTTCAACAGTGATATGCAAAGACACAGTGATAGTGTACCTTACAAATAAACAGTGGTCTCCAGGGTCCCTGCTTGAAATTATTCCTTTGTGTTGAGCTGACTGGGTCTTTTGACCAACAAAAAATGACCACTTCTATGAAGAGCTGAGTGTGCATCTTTTCTCGCAAGCAAAGAAGTAGGTACTGCTTATACAGTATATGGCTATATGGCTTTTTATTCCTTTTTTCATTCCTTTTAATGTCAAATTTTTGTTGCATTATATTATTAAATGTATTTTTTCTTTAGCCTGTGTGTCGGTATTTAATATGGGTGTATGGAGACAGTACAGTACTATAGTATAATTATTTCTATTCATTTTCTCCAAAATTGACCCCTACATGCAGGGCCATCTTAACAGCAGTATAGGCCCTGGGCACAGCAATGCACTAGGGCCCCTACCCATCATCCAGCAGTAGGGGTGGGGTGCAGTCAGTGGCAGGTTTGATGTCCTGTGGGCAGTAGAGGGTGTTCTATCTTCCATTCAGCATGTAGGACCTGGAGCAGTAATTTATGCTAATTACTCCTTTACTGCACAGATGGGGACAAGTGGGAGAACACTAAACTGTAGCATTGGGCTGAATGAGGTGGCCCTGGTACACGAGTTCTAGGGTGGTAGGTGGTGTTTAATACACAGGGGAGAGGTGGATAGTGGAGTAAGCTTAATATCCATCATTTTCTGGTGGGAGGGCTGCTTGACTGCAGATGTCGCCAGTTCCTGGAAAAAGATTTCTTAGCTTTTAATATGAGAAAAAAACTAGAGAGTCCCGCCTTTCAGGAGGTTCTGGGACTTCAGGAGCCAGAGCAGTCCACCGACGTAAATATAAAACTGCATATACATGATGTGTGGAGCTGTAGCAGGGACCAGCTGCAGGAAGGCTGATATCTCTGGTTCTGAGCAGAGTAGTGACAAGTTGCCAGTATCCACCAAAAGTTGAGAGTCCCAGCTTTTGGAGTATACTCTCAGAAAAACAGTCAGACAGAACCTGATATATCTGGCTGAGTTGAGCAGTTAACAGGCTCAAATGGGAACCACTGCTTAAAGTTGGAAGTCTCCGGTTCCCTAGGGCTGATTTAAAATATCTGGTACCCCCTCAGCTATCAGAATAAGGCCATTATACTCCTGGGGCCCCTTGGGCAACTGCCCATTGAGCCCATATGAAAAGACGGCCCCGCCCACAAGTCTCAGCATGTAAATACCTTTCTGATTATAATACTGTAGCTGGTTTAAAGGACACCTACTGTAGGGGTATATTTACTGAAGTGTGAGTTTATACAAGTGAAGATGTTGTCCATAGCAACCAATCAGATTATACCTACTGTATTAGCTTCTAGAAGGTGCTAGATAAATGATAAGAGAAACACTGTGTAGTACATATTATGAACAAACAGGTGAAATAATCCTTACTGCTTCGGTGTCAAAAAAAACAATCAAAGTCCCTACAGAAGACTTTTGGAGTTTGTGGTTATCTTGGCCTAGTGGTATGATCAATGCTTAGTATAGCCTTCAACTGGGCTTCAATTCTCTTGAAGGACAGCTGTATAATATTGTATTTTTTAACATCAGCAAATTTCAGCTAATTAACACCTCATTTAAATATTTTTTTTATTATTATTATTATTATTATTATTATCATCGTTAATAATAGTAGTAATAATAATAATAATAATAATCACAATAATAATAACACTGTCCATTTACACCAGCAATTACCTTTTTCTGTGCTGATACTGGTATAGTAGTTACTGCAAGTGATCGCAAGTACCCCAGCCATATGCAGAATTAACAGTACCTGCTTGTTTACTAACGTCAAAAGATACACAGACAGCTCTTCAGATTTTTTTCTGTCCTTGTAGTTACAGTAAGTGATCATTGCAAAAAATACCTTTTTCTGTGCCGATACTGTACTTGTAGTTGCTGTAAATGATTACAAGCACCCCATCACAAATGCGGCACAAATTTCAGTGTGTATTAAAACAACTGTTATTGCGGTAAGGCTTGCCGATGTAAAAAATATATCCACCTTTATAATATAACATGTTATATTATAATGTTCATTTGAGATGAAATTAAAAAAGCATCTAAAAAAAAAGTACAGTACTTCTTGCATGGTAAGCATAATTTGACTTTACATTGGAGACTTCACGCATGCACTGTGGTGGTTTTCAAAAGCGACACATGGTGGACGAGCACTAGTATTGATCTCACCAGAGACACAATTCTTTACACTGCGACTGCATATGCCACCCTAGGACTAAAAACGCTGCACTGCGACCAGAAGCAGACATACGTAATCTGACTGTTTTTTCCCACGCAATGCCATTCTGATGATAGCTGAGTATAGCTATATCTGTATGTGTACATACACCCTCTTACTTCTGACATATTGCAGTCTACTGCAGTGGAGGAATATGTGAACTTTATCGACAACTCAATTTCTGATTCACTTAGTATTAATAGCATCAGAGGCCTTTTCATCATATAAAGTTCTATCTGCAGTAAAACACTGTATTATTTCCAATGATTGTTGGCTGGGACAGTTTCTATTTTCATCAGATGTGGAACATGACTTTAGAGAAATTCATAAATATTGTCAAGAATTATTGGTGCATGATGATTCAATCATTCTCAGAAGAGATAAAATTGTAATTACCGTTGCTTTGAGAGAGCGACATTGACCATGCCAGCCATTAGGAATTGTAAAGACCAAACAACTTTTATGTGAAAGAGTATGGTTTCCCTCCATGGAGCAACATGTATAATCAGAAATCCAAAAATAACAGAACCATTTAGGATGACTGACTTACCTGACAATTAGCCTGATTCATTCATTTAATAAAGCAAAAAAGCAAACAACTGGGAAAAACCATGTTGCCCTGAGGGTGGGGCTGATGTTTCATGTGGAGAGATTTACATTTGGGTGGGTTATATTTTTTCTGTGCAAGGTAAATAGTGGTTCCTTTTTTGCATGTAGCCCACAAATGTTAGCTGTATTTTTACATTGAGATTTACATGTTACATCAGCTCCACCTGCAGTGCAACATGGTTTTGGCCAGTGGTGTGGTTTTTTGCTTTACATGAATCATGCCTAATGTCTGTGGACATTTCTATGTTGACTTCTGTGGTCCATTATACAATGGTAAATACATTCTAGTGGCTGTAGTTGAGTATTCAAGATATCCTGATGTTGAAATACTGTAACATCTTCAATATATGCCACATCTGTGTTACCAGCATTGGATAAAATGTCATGAATTCTACTTCAACAATCCTTAAATCAATTTATCATGCAATATTGATCAGTGCCTCATTCCACAAAAAATTTACCTTCTCAGACATTAATGTTTCAAAGAAAAGTGATCAGATCTACTCTTCTAGAATTTAATTTAACTCCTTTATCTAACATACAGTACTTGATGCTCTATTGATATGAGAAAATGTAATATCAGAACATAACACCACCTACATCTACTACCTCATCTCTGTCTGCATCCTCCTATCCTACCCTCTGATCCTCTTCTGACTTCTACCTTTCCTCTGCCCTGGTCATTTCCATGCCTACCTCAAAGATTTCTTCTGCAGTTCCCCTCTGCTCTGGAAGACACTTTCTCACCAAGTCCAACTTTGTTCCAATATTCCCAGCTTTAAGCACTCCTTAAATACACACCAATTTACTAAAGACTACCAGCCCTCATCTAAAACCCTCTATCACTCCCTTCCCCCAAACATATCTCCTTCCAGGTCCACCCTCCAACTGCTTACCCACTACCCTTAGAATGCAAACTGTGAGGCACAGTCCTCCCTCTTGATTTTGCTCTTGCACTATTTCTCCAACCAGTGCTCCTTGCCTTTTGTCTCCTTTCAATTTCAGTGGCTAAAACATAATTTGCTTGAGCATGCAATTGGTACAGGATTATTGAGAGCTGTTGTGCCTTCTCCTGTGAGCCACTAGCTACAGCAAGTTGTCCTACCATTTCTCTTATACTGGTCACTACATGTTCTTGAAATTGTTTTCATTTATTTTTTGTAATTAGTGATGGTTTGCTATTATGCCTTGTTGCTGTTTACTGTATTTGCATTATAATTGCTTTTTGTTCAGCACTGTATGTACTTACCTCATGGCAAGTAAGAAATAAAGGCAGTTTGTGCAATATTACCTTTGGAGTTCTACAAAGCTATATTTAGCATTGCTTAAGAAGAAACATACATACGTTTCAGGTCAAATTTTGTCACAAGGACAGCGGTAACAAAATTATGAAAAACATGTTATGTTTGCACACAATTTATTATAGTCTTAGACACTGGTTATACATATTATATTATAGTATCCTCTCCTATAACAATCTGTCATAACTATAATATATATTGCATGAAAGTAAAGGACTTGCTGCCCATTAGTTGGTTTCTTTTATAGATGGCTCATTATCAACAATTTAGATTGCCTGTAAAATCATGTGTTCTATTGTCAAGTGTTTTTTAGTCTATGAGGGCAACAATGAATACATTGTATATGCTGCAGGGTGTATAGTATATATACTGTTTATAATGATCCCTTCTGTATTTTTCCCTCCCACTTCTCTGGTATTTTTCTTTCTTCTGTACCCCTCTCTTTATGAGAAAATGAAATAAATCATAATGTAAAAAAACAAAAAAAGTGACCTACTGTAGCAGACAAGTAGTCATTTGAAATATCTTCACTGAACTTAATTTACAGTACACAGATAAAGCAGGTTTAGCAGTTTTGTTAACACCATGTCCTGTGCTACTGTATGCTCTCTTTTAATGTTTTTTAACAATAAAAATACTATGAAATTACTTAGTTCTTTGCTAGCTATCAAAATATTTAAATAGTAAGATAGAAACAACATATAAAATACAAAAGTTATAAAATAGTTTCATTATGATTTAATAAAATATATTATTCATTTTTTGACATCACAAAACATATTTGTGAACATAGAATTTATGTATTTTTTAATACAATATATAGAGTACTAGGAAAAGAATGGAAAATTATGCAATTAGAGAATATTAGTTGTAGTACCCACCGTTGCTTGGGCAAGAGGCAAGATTGTGACTAAACTTCATTAGTATCAAGTTGAAAAGAGATTTTGTATGTGGACATCTGAGTGACAATTAAAGGAATATTCTGAAAAACAAAAACAATAGGAGTGAAGTTCACAGTTTTACTTTGAAGATTTGAATAAAGTTAAAAGGGCTATGCCAACCCTTGCATGTGTCATTACTGCAGGCTGTTGTGTGAATGGCCTTGTGACCTTCAGCACTACAGATCTTATCATTATGTGCTCTGCACAGATGGGTTCAAGCCATACATGAGCTTTGGGAGTTGGTATGCCAGTACCTCCAAAAGTCAATGTGAACAATGAGCCTGGATGGCAGAATACTCTTTGCCTGCAGCTGCAAATACTATAATCTGTCAAACATCAGTGCTAAGCAGCTCAAAGTACCAGGATGGTGTCAACAGTTTTTCTAAAATATGTTCCAACATCTCATAAGGATTTCCTTGTAATGTGGAGCTGCTTTCAAGTTACAGTATGTTGATGTTAATTTATGGCTGCAGACTATATATAATTAAAAGCAATCAGTAGACACATGTTTATTGTAGCAGACTCCTCCACATTCTGACCGAATGTGCAGACATAAAGTACTACAGAGTGAGGCAAAAAAAACAAACTCCCAGATTTTAAAGGTTAACAAAAAAGGCATGATAAATGCTATTTACAGTAAAATGTTAGTACATATTCTAAAAGTGCATGGAATACAGTTTATTATCAATAGGCTTTGAATTAGATATCTTCCAGATGGTGTTCTTCATTTGCGATACACATTTTGGGGGAAAATAATAGGATGTGAGAATTAGAGATGAGCGGGTTCGGTTTTCAGAGAACCGAACCCTACCGGACTTTGCCTTACGAGCCCGGATCCGAGTCAGGCTCGGGTTTTCCAGCCTGACTCGGAAACCCGAACGTGGCAAAACATCATCATCCCGCTGTCGGATTCTCGCGGGATTTGGATTCCATATAAGGAGCCACGCGTCGCAACCATTTTCACTCCAGTCTCGGAGAGTGTATAGAGAGGACGTGTCCTCAGTGTTCAGTGTCTATGTGGGGGCTGGAAAGTGGGGTGGCAAGTGTTATGCTGCTCAGTCCAGTATAGTCACTCAGTGTATTGTGCTGCATCAGTCCAGCCAGTCACAGTGTTGGTGTTCCCTGCTGCCATATATCCAGTGTAACTGCATAAAGTTGTGCTGTGTTTTGCAGACCAGTCCAGTGTAGTCAGTGTATTGTGCTGCATCAGTCCAGCCAGTCACAGTGTTGGTGTTCCCTGCTGCCATATATCCAGTGTAACTGTATAAAGTGGCGCTGTGTTTTGCAGACCAGTTCAGTGTAGTCAGTGTATTGTGCTGCATCAGTCCAGCCAGTCAGAGTGTTGGTGTTCTCTGCTGCCATATATCTAGTGTAGCTGTATAAAGTGGTGCTGTGTTGTGCAGACCAGTGGTAGTGTCCTGTCTCATCAGTCATTCCAGTGATGATATAGGCTGCTGCTATATGTCCACTGCCGCAATATAATAATTATAACAACAACGACACCAACAACAACAACAACAACAACAACAACAACAACAACCTGTTGTGCTGCATCAGACCAATGGTAGTGTTTGCTTCATGTGCTGTTTGGGGCCTATTTTTTTAAAATATGCTATCCTGTGTGTAACTGCAGTGCCACTCCTAGATGGGCCAGGTGTTTGTGCCGCACACTTGTGTCGCTTAGCTTGGCCATCCAGCTACCTAATTGCACCTCTTTTTCTTCTTTGCATCATGTGCTGTTTGGGGACTAGTTTTTTTAAGTGCCATCCTGTCTGTAACTGCAATGCCACTCCTAGATGGACCAGGTGTTTGTGCTGCACACTTGTGTCGCTTAGCTTAGTCATACAGCTACCTCATTGCACCTCTTTTTCTTCTTTGCATCATGTGCTGTTTGGGGCCTATTTTTTAAATATGCCATCCTGTGTGTAACTGCAGTGCCACTCCTAGATGGGTCAGGTGTTTGTGCCGCACACTTGTGTCGCTTAGCTTGGCCATCCAGCTACCTAATTGCACCTCTTTTTCTTCTTTGCATCATGTGCCGTTTGGGGACTAGTTTTTGAATAGTGCCATCTTGTTTGCAACTGCAGTGCCACTCCTAGATGGGCCAGGTGTTTGTGCTGCACACTTGTGTCGCTTAGCTTAGTCATACAGCCACCTTGGTGCAACTTTTAGGCCTAAAAACAATAGTTTGAGGTGTGAGGTGTTAAGAATAGACTGGAAATTAGTGGAAATGAATGTTATTGAGGTTACTAATACAGTAGGAGCAAAATTACCCCCAAATTCTGTGAGTTTAGCTGTTTTAATGTTTTTTTTCCAAAAATCATCCAGATCCAAAACCAAAACCAAAACACGAAAGGGTGGTTTTAGCAAAACCAAGCCAAAACCAAAACACAAAAGTGGAATTAGAACCAAAACCAAAACACAAAACACGAAAAGTGCCCGCCGCACATCTCTAGTTAGAATCGGGATGTGAGAGATTTTGTGCGAGTTTTCCTGTTTTTTTATTTTGCCACTTTCAAAAAAACAGGAAAACTCTCACTAAATCTCTCACATCCTGATTCTCACTTGCTATTACATTCCCCTCTTGAGGTCGATATCT
The DNA here is from genome assembly GCF_028390025.1 of Pseudophryne corroboree. Taxonomy (NCBI): domain Eukaryota; kingdom Metazoa; phylum Chordata; class Amphibia; order Anura; family Myobatrachidae; genus Pseudophryne; species Pseudophryne corroboree. The sequence goes on from NC_086445.1 coordinate 773,754,898, forward strand.
GGAATCTCGCATCACTAAGTAGGTAATTTTTGGCGTTTTCTCTGCAATTTCTTAATGAAGTTCACTTTCGTTTGTCTGGCTATGTTAACAAGAATAATTTTCATTACCAGGGAAAACAATCCTCATCAGCTTCTTGAAAGGCCTCTACACAGCCAAGGGGGTCATCTGAAAGCTGAGGTCTTCAAACATCGACCAAGAACCATTAATGAACTGAAGGTTGCTATACACCAAGAAATAAAAATAACATATTCAAAACCAATTGACAATAAACTGTATTTCATGCACTTTTAGATTATGTACTCAAAATTCTGAATAGCATTTAACGTGCCATTTTCATTAACCTTTAAAATTTTTATGTTTGTTTTGCCTGACCTTATATGAGCTACAAATATTGTAGTCTGTCCTCTGATTAGATGCATGTCAAGATAGATATAACAGTCATTGTATAAGTAAAACAGTAACTTGTTAGTCCGCTTTCCAATTAAGCACATGCAAAAGATTAATAAAGCAATCACAGAAATAGCTCTCAGTAGTTTCCTGAGTTAATAAGGTAGAAAGAAACATATATTTACCTCCTCTCACTTATTCTCCTGATCATGCAGTGTTTATTTTGGAGTGGGGTGATATATGATGGCTTCCTACTGTTTTGTAGCCCCAGTGACACACACCTGTAATTAAGCACCTCTGGGATGCTGGTGCTTTCTTAGGATGCATCCCTATTCAATATGTGGCTACTGCAGGTGTGCAGTTAGAGTCCAGGGACCAAAAGAGTATTCCAGCCAGTGTAATATTCATGGTAGGTTTCTTAACACATTTCCCCACCTGCCGTATATGATGCTCAATGGTTTCTACAGAAGGATAGTGCTGTCTAGTGCCATTCTGTGTTGAAATACAGCATTTACAGGGTTTGCACGCATGCAGTGTGGACACAGCCAAGCCTTAATATGGGTTGGGCTGCACACACATGTGATTCTCAGTGTTTTGTGTGTCTAATTTGTTATTATCTATCTGATACAAACTAACTGCACTACAGATCACCCTATTATGTGCTGTGCGTGAAGGGTTCCGAGCTGTGCATGCTTATGTATTTTATTCTATACGACTAGAACAATTTGCATACTGCTGCTAAATAAAGAACATTAAAATTTGGGCAATAGACCATTATATTTCAAATCTGGAATAGTGACTTCACTTGTGGGAAGACAGTGAATTATATAATCATTTGCCTACAGTGACACCAGCATCACCAGTGGTCGAAGTGGAAACTTTGAAGTGAGGGTATGGAAATAGAAAGGACTATTTGCGCGCCTTAGGCGCGCAGTAAAAAATAGGAGTGTGGCTTCACAGCTAAGAGGCATGGCCACATAATAGTTCCAATTCACATTACACCACACAGTAGTGTCCGTCATTCACATTACACCACATAGTAGTACCCCTTATACACATTACGCGAGGCAGAGCTACCTATATAACACAGGAAAAACAAAACACATGGGGAAAAACTGATTTATGCTCTTTACATTATTTGACATTTTTGTTCCTTATAGTAATGCCTCTTACACATTACGCCACACACTGTAATGCCGATACCCGCTGCGATCCCTCCAGTCTGCATGCAGCCGCATTCCCTATAGGTTTTTAGGGGGGATGTGATGCTGCCCAATTCACCAATATCCAGAATGTGAAGCATTCTGGATGTTGGCCCCCACAGCTGCCACCATCTCAGAATGGCGGCAGCCCATTGTATTGTATGGGCTATACTCTGGCAGCCAGACAGAGGGTTCCCCTGAGACCCTCCCCAGAAGTGGCCACTGTGCAGCATGGCCAACACATGCGCAGATCCCTGGCAGTGAAGATTGCAGGGACAGGATACTTTTGGAGCTCCTGTCCCTGCGTCTGCATGGTGATACATCCAGCCGTTAGGATTGCATATTGCAATGCGATCCTGGGCAGTAAGATCCTACCTGGATTGCACTGAATATGCGATCCATGATAAATGGTCCCCTTAGTCTTAAAGCCTACCAGACATATTTGATGGGCACCTGGCTGGGCTCCACATTACTTACTGAAATATGTAATGGGTACACATTACAAGTATGAAAACAAAGGTAAACAACCTAACGTGCCTACCATGTTTAACCCCATATTTTGAGGGGAGTCAGGGACATTACACTACTGGGGGAGGCAGTCAGGGACATTAGACCACTGGGGAGGGCGAGTCAAGGACATTATAGACCACTGGGGGGGATTCAGGGACATTAGACCACTAGGAGGGGGGGAGTCAGGGACATTAGACTACTGTGGAGGGGGAGTCAAGGACATTATAGACCACTGGGGGGTTCAGGGACATTAGACCACTGGGGGGGTCAGGGACATTAGACCACTGGGGGGGGGGGTCAGGGACATTAGACCACTGTGGGAGGGCCAGGGACATTAGACACTGTGTGAGGGAGTCAGGGACATTAGACCACTGGGGGGAGTCAGGGACATTAGACCACTGGGGTGGGAGTCAGGGACATTAGACCACTGGCGGGGGAGTCAGGGACATTAGACCACTGGGGGACTCAGGGACATTAGACATACTTGATGGGTGCGTGGCGGGGATACAGTGGAAGAGGAAGCAGGGAGGCACCACACGTAGATGCCCAGCAGGGATCCAGAGGCAGAAGGGAGGATAGCCAGGAGCACCAAACGTGGAACCAGTGGCAGAAAGGATTAGAGTCTGGCACACCAAACGCGGATTCATGGTGGGAAACCAGAGGAGGAAGGGATGATAGCCAGTAATTTACAAAATACTCTATGCTGAAAAAGGACTCTCATCTTTGCAGTGTTGGACTGGGACAAGAAAGGCTCACTGGGGTAATACAGTAGTAAAGGCCCATGCTTATAAGATGTGTCCATCACCAAAGAGGCTTGTCTAACCATTAGAGAGTGCATGGTCTGGGAGCTTTCATAAATATATATAGTGAATAGTGAAAGTGCATGCCTCTTAATGTATCTGAATGATAACATCAAATCACAGCAGTGAATACACCATAGTCCTAGAAATGCAGTATAATGTAGCATATGTATAATAATTAAGCACATCCTGTCTATATATACCACATTAATTAACTGAACATATGATAGGGGACCCTGGTACCGACCAGCCAATGTGTAAAACTCTTGTAAAGGTGAATTGCATGCCATTGTAAATAAACAAAATACAAAACCAAAAACATTCAACTCTGTTACCACTGGGATGACTAGATTGTAGGTTAGGGAATAAATGCAGAGCTACAATTCCATTTCAATCAATATAATGAACTGTGTTCATTATATTAAAGACCATAGCTAGCAAGAGGAGGTGATAGTGTTGTTTCATGTCCATCCACTTTAATTGGCAGGAGGGCAAACCAAGTACCCATGTTCATTAATGGTCCTGTGACACCAGGTATCTGACCTTCCATTACAGTAACAATATATAATTAAAGTGCATAGTCTAGTGGTCGGCCCTTAGGGTGATTTCTCTGTACCCATGTGGTCTAGTCCAACCCTGCATCTGTGGAAGGACTTCTTAATAAATACCAGGATTAGTAGATTACAATTGAAAAGGATTGAAGAGGTTCCTTAACAGTCATCAGTTTCTCCACTTAATTTAATTCTAAAAAGATGCACAGTGATAGCCCTGATTTATACATTTTTTAATAGGACTTCAAATATATATTGTTATATTGCTATGTTTGATTCCTTTCTATCTAATATACCAGTATATTTATTTACAGCTTTGTTGAATAAATTCCTTTGCATTGCATATTTCTGATATATCTTTAAGTGATGAAGTTACAGTATTTTTTTCTCTTTCAATGTCTGGAGTAACCTGGCACCTGATTATGTACAGTATTTGTTTATGTGTCCAATATGTTTTTTTTTTTTTTTTTTTAGACTTAGTGCATGGGAACATCTGCAATATGCCTTTATAATGACATCTATTTATTGTAGTTATAAATATGAACTAAAATCCAGATTAAGTCCCTCACCTCTTTTTAGTCCATGGTCTTAACTTTAACTGACATACCTAATTCGGGACCAGGATCCACTCAGTTTCCAAGATAAACTTGGGTGACTTCAGTTATATATTTTAAATTAATCCACCCTGTGAATGAGTAACAGCAACATATAGATTTTTAGTTGTGACTTAAATTCACATTAATACATTTTAATTTGTATTTATTTTTTTTGTATTATATACACCTGTAAAATACAAGCACTGTACCTAACATTAGCTAGAAGCAAATTTTTTATGTAAAACATCTGTTTATTTTATTGAGCCTTACCTCTCCTAATTGGGCACTTCTACTTATACCTAAAGTAGGCAAGCAGATGTTTCTGCAGCTGAAGATGCTGCTGATTCTAGTTCACCAATATGATTATCTCTATAGCTACCAGATGTATCCCCCCAAGGGACATGATGGAATTGTGTTCTAAGCATAATTTTAACGTAAAACTTTAATTTAAATGTAATTTTCAACATTTAAGCTCATTTTACTGACTGTACATTTACAAGAGTAGTTAAGCTATCATCCATACAACCAGTAAAATGGTAAAATAAAACACACATATGTTAGTAAACAATTTATGATGATAGCCATTAGTGAATTACAGGATTTTTTAAATTTATTTAAAGAAAAAATAAGTAATATGATATTTAATAGGACATGACTGCATAATTTTAATTTTATAACTTCTAATATGTTTTATGCTTTGTCTAGTAGGTGTACTACCTTTCATTTGTTCTTTGCAGTTAAGGATAATTAAAAATCCATTACATTTTCTTCATTACAATGACACTACATAAATTAAGACTTGGCAGCAATAATAGCCAAAAGAAAGTGGTATAATCCTCTCAAAGTGCCACTTTATTTGCAATTTAAATTTCCCTAACAGTGTTCCACATTTTTGCAAACAATTCTAATTCAAGGCTGACCTTTCTTTAATTCTGTACATTTTCAAATTCTGGAACTATGCAATAAATCAAGAAGAAACAATTTTAGTTATATAATTACCCCTCAAGGCCATAATGAAATATTATATTTAAAGTTATACTGTACAATGGTACATTTGATGTCCTTATGAAGATACATTATTCTCTGTAACAATGGTTATATTAGCATAACTAACAAAAAGTGTTTCTGAGAGTAAACCCTTTATAAGTTTAATTCATGTTTATTTTTAGTATACATTATAAAATGTAGAGGTTTCTGCAAATAATTTAAGTTTCTAAGTGCCTCTATCTAAAATTGTGTTTTTCATGATTGGTTATTTAAATAGTGTTTAACTTGCATTAACTAATCTAATATTCGCTTTGATTAATCTAGTAGTTAGGCAAATGAAAGTAAAATATGATTCATGAGGAATTTTCAAAATACACCCTATTTTTACATTGTCATTGAATTATTATGTGAGTTAAAAATACACAGTAAGTAAAATGTTGTAGAATTTTTTTTTACAAATATATACTTACAGTATACCCCTTTCAGACATATGACCTGGAAATTTCCCTGCTCAGTCCCGGGATTTTCATCTCTGAAAAATCCCGGGTTTTTGCTGGAGACCCCCTTTTCACATTAAACCTGAGACCTGGGAAATTACTGGGTCAACCCCTTTAAGACCTAAGCCTAGTCTGCCCTGGCACATGGTTTCGAGGTTTTTTTCTTTGCTGTTTGGTAACTACTTTACAGCAATGATATTGTACACATGGTCAGGAAATTTTTGTGTTGGATTGTTTACTATTGATAGTACTTGTTAGTTGGTTTGATTGGTTTCTGCTAGAGATGGTTCGGTTCTCTGAGAACTGAACCCTACCGAACATTACGTCCCAAGCCCGGATCCGGGTCTGGCTCGGGACTTCCCAGCCAGACTCGGAAACCAGAACGAGGCAAAACGTCATCATCCCGCTGTCGGATTGTCATGGGTTTTGGATTCCATATAAGGAGCCGCGCGTCGCCGCCATTTTCACTCCAGTCCTGGAGAGTGTAGCGAGAAGATGTGTCTCTCTCCTCAGTGTCTGTCTGTGCGGGAAAGTGTTGTTGCGACCTGCTCTGTCTTATATGTGTCATTCCAGTGCTGTGTTGTGCTGCATCAGTCCAGTGGTGGTGTCTTGTGCTGCATCAGTCCAGTCACAGTGGTAGTGTCCTCTGATGCTGTATTTCCAGTGCTGCTGTATAAGTCCAGTCCAGTGGTGCTGTGTTGTGCTGCATCAGTACTGTGGTATTGTCTTGTGCTGCATCAGTCCAGTCACAGTGGTGGTGTTCTCTGCTGCCATATGTCCAGTGCTGCTGTATAAGTCCAGTACATTGCAGTGGTGCTGTGTTGTCCTGCATCAGTCCAGTGGTGGTGTCCCAGTCCCTTTGCGAGGAAGATGAAATATGACAGCAATCTTCCTGTTGCAAAGCAGATAACTGAGGTCTTGACAGCTATGTTGGTGTTAGACGTGCGTCTGGTATCCGCCATTAGTGCAGTGGGACTGCAGTGCCACTCCTAGATGACAAAAAACAAATAATTACTCGGCGCCTGATCTTTAAAAGCTGGCAAACGTATATCTGTGACTAGACTGCAGCCTCCTGGTAAAGGTTATTGCAAACACCTTTTTTATAAAACAAAAATATAGTAAAATAAAACCAAAGTTTTATCAGGAAGTGCTGTCCAGTCTAATTAATTAATCAATTTAATCCATATAATATTTATTTATACACATAAAACATATATATGGCCATACAACATACATAAAATCAATCCATATAATCACCAATTAAAACATAATTAGTTAGCAACCAAATGCTATTCCTTTGTAAAAACTATGTCCAATATTAGTAAGGCAGTCAGTAATAAAAATTGGTATGCATAAACTCCATTTATTGCTGGTGTTAGTCACTCTCTCCTGTTAATTAGTATAACAGTCCACTAGTAATCCAGATCTAGCATTCACTGAGACAAATAGCCTCTATTTGAACATGGAGTGGTTCTCCTACCTCCCTATAATAGCAGATTTAGGGGGGCTATACATGTGTGGAGTCCAATCCCCGGTTCTCATATGTTGATCCACAGTGGACTTTTAAACATGGAGGAGCAATCTTTCAATCTCCTTCCTTATAGCTGCTGTAAAAGTTGTCAGGGTCCGCAGCAGAAACCTTTAACATGAGAGCTTTACCAACATCCAGCACGGAATGTAGCCCGATTACGCGTTTCCCCTCCTCTCCGACATTGGATACTCAGCGGCTTCCTCAGACATGTCTAATTCCGGCTTTGCCATGCCTATTTTTAAACTACCTTAATTGGTGTAATTATCCCTTAGCCTCGCCCCCACTTTCTGGGCACTTTTATTATTGGTTACTGTTTATCATGCCTCTAATTACAATCCATAGAGGCGGACTGTGCATTCCAGCGTCATTTCTATGACCACTTCCATTTTCCGTTCCACACATGGAACTATGCAATACACTTCAAGTGTGCTTAATACACAGAGTTAATAAAGTCCCTACTCTATAGGTAAAAAAAGAATATTACTAACTTGACATTAAAACATAGATTTATTTAACTCATAAACTATTTTAAAAAATATTGGACACATTGGTAAAAAAACATCCCATTGTTATTTATTTTACATTATTAAACAGTGCCGTTTAGATAGTTTGGTGCCCTGTGCCAGAAAGATAATTGATGCCCCCATATTGAAAACATGGGCAGTGCGTGGTGAAGGCGCATGCCAAAAATATACAAGCGTGACTTTAGGAGGAAGGGGCGTGGCCACAGAATAGCACCAATTCACATTACACCTCATAGTAGTGCCCGTTATTCACATAAGACCGCACTGTAGTGTCTCGTATACAGTAGTTTTCCTTATGCACATTACACTGCACAGTAGTGTCCTTTATTCATATAACACCACACAGTAGTAGTGTCCTTTATACACTTAACACTGCACAGCAGGGAGGTGCGGTGAGGTATATGGCTCAGGAGGCACGATCTAGTACAGGGACGTGCGGTGAGCTAAATAGTTCAGGAGGCACTGGCTAGCACCAGAGCCAGATTTACATGCAATATATTAGCCAAAGAATACAAGCATATGGGGCATTATATACAGGTGCAGCAGTATAAAATCCTGGAAACTTGGTGAGTTTTGATTAGAGATGTGTGGAAAAGTTAGCCAGGTGAGGCACTGCCTCACCTGCCATAGACTTTTTACTTCATGGTTTTGGCTATACAAATTATTAGAATAATGAAATGAAGATATTTCAAACATATTCTTTTAATTTTTCATATACTTTATGTAGTCAAAACTCTGGCACAAACGTTAGTATGACAGGAAAGGTTCTGCCTCACCCCACCGCACGTCACTGATCTAGTATCAAAAACAGATTTACAGTACACACAATATATGTGCCAAGGGTTCATGTGGGCATTATGCATAGGTGCACTTCCTCACCTGCCATAGACTTTTTACTCCAGAGTTTTGACTATAAAAATTATCAGAATAATACAGAGATGATATTTTGAACTTAATCTTTGTATTTTTCATATACTTTATACAGTTAAAACTGGTGCAAATGTGAGTGTAACAGGAAAGGCTCTACCTCACCTGCCTCACCCCACCGCACGTCACTGCCACACAGTAGTGTCTGTTATGCATATTATACCACACAGTGGTGTCTGTCATTCACATTACACAACACAGTACTGTCCATTGCTCACAATACATCACACAGTAGTGAGCTGTAAGGCCGAGGGAGAGGGCTGCCCTCCATCAGTTCTCATCCTCTGCTCCCTGGCTGCCCCCTGGACACCTGCCTGTGCAGACTATGACTCTGCTGCAGCTGGTGGATCAATGAAGAGACTGAACAATGAGGAGCTGAGGGTGCTCCTTTAGCAGGTACATTGTGGGGCCTTGTCCCAGGGGGGGTATACTGAGTGTGCCCCCTATGGGGGTTAAAGGGTGCACTCTGGAGGTGCAGCATATAACTGATGCCTCTCTCTGTCCCTACTGCCTCTCTCTATTCCTACTCCCTGCTGCCTCTTTGTCTCTATGTCATTCCTGCCTCTCTCTGTTTCTATGCCCTTGTTACCTTTTTCTGTCCTATGTCCCTGCTGCCTATATCTGTCCCTATGTATTTGCCAGCACTCTCTCTCTGTGTTTCCCTGCCACCACTCTTTCTGTCTCAGTGTCCCTGCGGTCACTGTCTGTCTCTATGTCCCTGCTGCCACTCTCTCTGGACACCTGAGTTGGGGGCTACTTAAATTTTTTTCTATGGGACCCACAAAGTTCTAGTTATGCCCCTGCTCACCCTCCTCCTAATGCAGCACCCTGCTGTGGTGCACTCTCATTTCCAACCCCTGTGTTACTATAACACACAGATAGAGAAGGGGAGGAGAGGGGAGGTGGAGACAGCCCAGTCTGGTGCACTACTCGTATCAGCAGTGGGCACCACCTGTATATGTATATTTCGGCTGCTGGGAATAATTTCGGCTGCACCTCCTGCCCTAGAAGCCCACAGTGCAGCCACTGCAGCGTGACTGTAGCACCAGGCTGTGTAGACACAGTGCACATGTTGTGTAGAGTTCGGTCTTCCCTTGAACTGGACGGCCCCAATTACTTAACAGTGTACCGGCCCGGGGGGGCAGTTGTCACCATGCCCACCCCCCAGCTCGCCACTGGGCAGGGATGTGCTGTGAGGTAAATGACTCAGGAGGCACTAACTAGTACTAGAGCCAGATTTACACACAATATATGAGCCCAAGGGTTCATGTGGGCATTAGACACAGGTGTGCAGTATGCCTCACCTGCCATACGCTTTATACTCCAGAGTTTTGAAAAAAATATGATTACAATTTTACAAAGAAGATATTTCTATAATATTCTTTATATTTTTTGTATACTTTATACAGTAAAAACTATGGCGTATACTGGAGAATGACAGGAAAGGCTCTGCCTCACCTCACTGGACGTCACTGTTCAGAGGTTCAGTAGTGTGACAGTTGTGTGCCTGATGTTTCCACTTTGTACATAAGCAGCAGATGTAAGAAACCATCCATGGGAGTCTCTATGCGGCAACTGGGTCGTTAGCATGTTTGTGCATATTTGTTGCATGCTAAATTGCAGCTGCACCCAAAACTGCATGCACATCTAAATAAGGCTTTTATCATTCAAAACATTGTTGCTCCAACATGAACATAATAATTTTGCCATGAAACATTATGATATTTTTACATAACTCAAGATACGCCTTACACAAAAACATCAGTATTTCTGAATCAGGAATGTGTCAGGCATGCAAGACACGATTAATGTACAGAAAATGATAGTGTATATATGTGTCCTCATATTGCTAGTAGTAAATGAGAAAGTTACTTTGGCTATAAAAAAGTGACAGAATAGTGTCCTGTAAGTGTTATTTGTAATTGTGATATTTAATTTTCCATATACTGTACAGATGAAGCAAACTGTAATGTGACAATTCACATCTCATGCTTTTCATTTCAATGTCAATTTCAAACTTGATACATCTGTAGCATGAACTGAAACACAATCATGCTCATATTCGCTGTTATAACCTTTAAAAATCAATTGTAATCTTTATTGCAATAGACAATATGAAAATGAATGGGATATAGACAGCCAGGAGAGGATCTATATACAAGCAAATAGAATAAGCTATAGTACTGCTGTTGCTATATACAGCACATCATTAGATGTCTTACACCAAGTATCCAGTACCTATAAAAACATACCTCCTAAAAAGGGTGTCTAGAGATTCATCCAAGTTTAATTACTGCATGTTCCATCGTCAGAGAGCATGCTCCACTTATGTTCATAAACCGTTAGTGTACTCAAACTAAGGGGGTAATTCCAAGTTGATCGCAGCAGGACATTTTATAGCAGTTGGGCAAAACCATGTGCACTGCAGGGGGGGGGCAGATATAACATGTGCAGAGAGAGTTAGATTTGGGTGGGTTATTTTGTTTCTGTGCAGGGTAAATACTGGCTGCTTTATTTTTACACTGCATTTTAGATTGCAGATTGAACACACCCCACCCAAATCTATCTCTCTCTGCACATGTTATATCTGTCCCCCCTGCAGTGCACATGGTTTTGCCCAACTGCTAAAAAATTTCCTGCTGCGATCAACTTGGAATTACCCCCTAAGATTGCTCACCAATGCTACTCCTCTCCAGGCTTGTATGAACACTAGTCTAAGGAGAAGATTTATCACATCTTGGGAGAGATAAAATGGAGAATTTGCCCATGCTAACCAATCAGCATTTAACTGTCATTTTACTGGTTGTGCTAGAAACATTACAGGAGCTGATTGGTTACTATGAACAACTTCTCCATAATTATCTTTCTCCAAGATTTGGTAAATCTCCTCCTTAAGGGCCCTACACACTGGGTGATTTTAGCAATGTTATCGACCAACAATATTATCATTGTTGATTTTTTTCACCAACGGTTTTTGCCTACACACTGGACGATAACGATGGCCGATTTGGACGATATGAGAGTACATACATCTATATCGTCCAAATTGACTTGCATGTATAAACGAGGATAGATCAACGATGAACAATCGCGGGTGCCGTGCATTGTTCATTGATGATGTGTACACACTGACCGATATGAACGATTTATCATTCATTTTTGAACAATATTGTTCATATCTATCATCGTTATTGGCAAGTGTCTAGGGCCCTTAAGACACACCCAAAAGTAGATGCAGATACATTGTTACTTATGTGCATTACCGAAGTGCATATATTTATGCCACAAAAAAATAATGCATAGCTAAATCTCAATGAGCATTATGGGGTAAATGTATTAAGGAACGTGTTGGCAAAACTACTGATCATTGACAGAGTCAACCTACAGTAACATTTTAAAATGGCAACAGAAATAAATGCTAAGCAGGCCTGGTCTATAGACATTTTAAAACTATTTGTCAAAGCAGCTGATTATCAGCATGTTTGACAAACACAGTTCTATAGTACATCTACCACTATGGGGGGAATTCAAATGTTTGAAAAGTCGGTTGGGTGTCTGTTTTTTCCTGTCTATTAGATAGGAAAAAACAGACACCCAACTGACTTTTCAAACAATTGAATACCACCCTATGTGTCTTTTTTATTTGTCAAGAGTATTAAAATGTAATAAAATAAACTATACATCTAAGATTAAATAAAGAACATTTCTCATGTGTTAAAACCTTGTCTTTGAGGTACAGTAACCAGAGCACAGTTCAATGGAAGCTTTTTGCATGCATCTGAATGTTCCCACTGCTTACTATTATGTCAACCTGATTGACATATACTGAAATAACTAAAGACATTGTTACTTTTATTAGCATGCCAGATTATTGGCTTGATGAGTTGGAAAAATGACAGTTTGAAAATTTCTTTAAAGTAAAATGCGCAAGAAACTAAAGAAGAAATGTTTCCAACTAACCTAGGCATGCTACCGAAACCTGCTTTTGTATTCTACATCATATTTCACAAGCAACATAATATTTCTGCAACTGATTTGTGTTTAACCCTAGAGTTTCTTCTAAGTAAAATTACATACTGTAGACAGATTAGAAAATGTATCAAGGTAGAAAATCAATAACCCCACTTACTAGATTACTGTACATAATTACTGAATTAAGAACTAACATCACAATTTAGAACAATTATTATACAACTTTATGATGCTCCAAAAATCATAGTCGGGCAGATGTGGTCATGGCTGCATCTCTGCCACATCTACATCTTTATCCTAATAGTGTGGCCAATTTAGTGGCTCATTTATGAAGCCTTGGAGAGTGATAAATAAAACGGTGATAACATACCAGCCAATCAGCTCCTAACTTCCCTGTTACAGGCTGTGTTTGAAAAATGACAAGAGCTGATTGGTTGTTATCATATCACCATGCTATTTATCTCTATCCATGGCTTGATAAATCTGGGCATTAGTTCCTCATGCAGCATTGCAAATCAGTCTTGTTATGTCTTTCTGGCAAGCCCAATGGCAGGTGCAGTTTCTCTGTCTGAATATGGCATCCTGTTTAAGATGAAGCTGCTGACAGCAACAATCCTGCAAAACACCCACATTATGCCCTGTTACCCCCCAGGAATGCCCACCAAAATCCACACATACTGCATCCAAATTCTTTCTGCATCTTCATGTGGTAATCATTGGGACACATGTGCAGTGCAATACCGACACATGTGCTTTACTTATAACATTAACCAACTGCGTCTATGTTGGCATTGCATGTAGCTAGCATGCAACGCTGAATTAGGCCCATAATCTGCAAAACCAGGGTTCCCAAACTCAGTCCTCAAGCCACACTAACAATCCAGGTTTAAAGGATATTTGTGCTTGAGCAAATATGGTGAAGTCAAACTGAGTGAGAAGCTAATTAAGACACTTGTTTCAGCATGGATATCCTTGAAACCTGGACTGCTAGGAAGCCTTTGCTTTCTTCTTTTTAACTGTAAAGAAAACATTTTGAACCAATTGCTACTAGATAAATCCATTTCCATGCTATGCATAAAATTATACAATTCCAAAAGTTTATATAGGAGTTCAAAACAAAACAGAATTTCTGTGCAGAGGTAATGGGAAGAAATGGTATAATAAGTTGAATGCTTTTATTTAACATCATTGCCATGCATGTGCTCCCTGCTCTCGCCCCTTCCAAATTTAAATAAGAATTGGATGGTTTCTCTATACATAAACCACTATATTTGTATTTCCAGTTATTCTTCAAATATTGATGGAAATAAAAGAATAATTAATTTTAATAAATGAATGAGAAGACACTGTGGGGGTGTTTCAGTAAGGATTGCTGATGCTAATGCACATGTGCAAAATGGGTCCTGGTATGGCAGCGCAGGAATGCAAATGCCTCTGACAGATTAACAGGCAGAGGCATTTGTGAGAAGGGAAAGGGGTGGGGGCAGCCAGCGTTTGGGAAAAAATATATATATTTCTTATGACACATTCTGTCTTTCATAAATACAATAAATACCATTTCTCTCTCTCTCTCTCTCTCTCTCTCTCTCTCTCTCTTTCACTTCCCCCCTCCTATCTCCATGTTATTTATTTCAAAAGAGATTAAACTTATCACACTCAAAACTTCAAATTCTAATCACTTTTCAGGTATTTGATTAAAAGGATTGAGACTACCAAAGTGGCAAGTCTTTTGGTATATTGAACAGAGGTACAATATACTGGAAAAACTGGATTGTCAAATTGTTTTTAAAGCCCCCCCACCCCCCACCCCACACCCATATCCCATGGAAAAACATCATTGCTTTTTATTACATGTCTGGATGCATGGGGGAGGAGAACATTATCTTTTATGTACCTGTAGTGGACAACCATTTCATATCGGAATAAGCATATTTGTGAATGATTTTATTCAAATTATACAGTATGTTGCAGCAATGTATATTCTACATAAAAAGGTCATTGGTAAAACTGTATCTAAGGATCATTATTTATTGTTACCACTAATACTATCCCAAAGCATTATTATTGCTAGTAAAAATAAATTGGACACCACAGTTTCCCTACAATTTTGATTAAAAATATCAGTGCTAGGCAGTATAGGCTTATCTATAATTGGGAATCAGCAGTACCAACACCCAGATTAGTCATCTATTAGAGGAGGGACATTAAAAATGCATTGCTCCCCTCCTATCTTTTGACAATTTTTTAATGTGCTGGGATTTTTGGAGACCTGGTTAACAAGGCTTTGAGAAGTGAATGATTGATAATGATGAATTTTCAACATTTTCATTCCAGAGGTCACAGGAAGGTGGACAAGAGTATTATACCAAATAAGTAAAAGAGTAGAAGTTTACCATTTTTAAATAAAATATTTGACTAAAATACTGAATAAAATACTGCCAATGTAAATAACATTAAGTAAAATATTTTCTTCATTCTAGATCCAGTGGATTTAAAATGAGAAAAAGAAAGCAAAGTCCTAAAAAAAAATATGGTTTCCAAAAAATGTTAGTTCTAGAGACTCCTAGTACAAGCAACCTGCTAACAGCACATAATTGCCACCAAAGGTTTAAAGCCAGGATTCTCTAAAACTCTATTTTACTGATAATCACAAGAAGCCAGGAGGACCCTACATAAAAAAATAATGAAACAAAAGTACTGGTGTAGCAACACTAGATAATATAAATCATGAAAGGCAACAACAGAATTACTAAATGTACAAAACATATATATATATATATATATATATACACAGTATATATATATATATATATATATATATATATATACAAATATGATATAGCGCTGATTAGTATCAAGCAGAGTATTTAACATATATAAATGATGTGTATATAGAAATACACTTGACGTGTGTCCATATAGTTGAATCACTGCAACTTCTTATAGATGCTAAAAATGTGCACTAGATCCTCGTTTTATTAATAGGACCGCAGCTCCCCTTCCAGCAATCCGAACTCCTCCGGAGAAGAAATATCTGTCAATAGAACATATATAGGGGGCGCTCCATAGTGCGTAAAAACTTTTTATTTTTAAAAGTATACACAAATTGTTAAAGCCAATTGTTTTATATTCGTACCAGAAGGCAACCAGTGTGGGCTGGTTACCACGTGATTCAAATCAAATGATCGATAGGTATAGCAGGAACAAGTGTCAAGCGATCATACCGGATACCTCCACCCGCCGGCGGCTAGTCTCCCCAGACTCTCGGGCAGGAATCACACACGTCCCCGACTCCTCGCTCGGCAATACCAACGATCCTCTATGTCACCAGACTCCGCCCCAACGCGTTTCGTCATAGACTTCGTCAGAGGGCTGGAGTCTGTGACGTTCAGATCCATTATAAAGTGTTCAATGTCTAATTTACATAAATGTGAAAATGACTACACCTGAGCTGCAGGCTGTCGTTTGGTGCTATGAAAGGCATATACCATCTGGGTATTCCATGATATTGCATGGATGCCTAATACTAGTAGACTATAAATTAGTGTCTTAAGTGACATTGATACCAACTCACCGTTAAAGGTGTAGGGGTTACAGGAGCTGTACTACCTCCATTTTTATGCAGTTACACCAATTTAGCCAATTTACAAACCACAGTGTGCAGCTGAGTTTACAATGCATTCAGTGTCTAATTTACACAGATGTCTAAACTACAACACCTAAGCCGCAGGCTGTCGTTTGATTATATATTAGATGTATACGTTCTGATTATTCCGAGATACTGCATGGAAGCCTGATGTTCATTAACTGTAATTTAGTAGCTTAGTAGCATTAAGTACTGCTCAACATTGAAGATGTATATATTACAAGAGCAGTGTTGCTTCCATATTTTAACCGATTTAGCCAATTAACAAACCACAGTGTGCGGCTAGGTTTAACAATATATCTGATATGATGGAGACATTATCCAGCAACCCTAGTAATACAGTATATAAATGATGTATACACCAGAACTTATTACTTAACATCCAATTATTAAAATATTTTTTTATATGAATATAAATTAGTTTTTAGTGGAAGATATATACATATGAGAATATATAGCCAACTCGTTTGGCTTATATAAAACTACAGTACAGATATATTGAGAAATAATAGGAACAAGAATGACAAAGTAATTAAATATATAAATATGGCTATACATAGGATTATTAGCTAAAGTCTTATTTATGAATTATTAGCTAAAGTCTTATTTATGAATTTCATTTAAGGAACGGGGTGATCTCAAACCCTTCATTTTACCCCTCTGGCTTCAGTGTTTTAAGAGTGAGTATCCAGAACGTTTCTCTTCGTTCCAGTTCTAGGTCCCTGTCTCCACCGTTCTTGTTCACACTTATGTGTTCAATACCTTTAAATCGGAGCTTCATAGGGTCACTGGAATGGTGTTCCCTGAAGTGCCGTGGAACACTATGATTGGTGACCTGATTTTTATGTTTCTAGTATGTTCAAGTATACGTGTTTTTAACATTCTTTTTGTTTTACCTATATATCTATATCCGCAAGGACATATAATCATGTATACTACATGAGTGGAGTTACAATTAATAAAACTGTTAATTTGATATGTTTTAGTTTTATTTTTGTCATAAAAAACAGTTTTCTCCTTATCAAGGAGTTTGCACACCTTACAGCTGCCACATGCATGACTACCTTTGAGGTCATCCAAAAAATGTTTTTCTTTTTTCTCTCTAATGGGTTCTAGCCGACTTCTTGATACCATTGTTTTAACATTTTTAGCTTTCCTATAGAAAACCCCTGGGTAATTGGGAAGATGTTCCCCTAGTACTAAACATTTTTTGGATGACCTCAAAGGTAGTCATGCATGTGGCAGCTGTAAGGTGTGCAAACTCCTTGATAAGGAGAAAACTGTTTTTTATGACAAAAATAAAACTAAAACATATCAAATTAACAGTTTTATTAATTGTAACTCCACTCATGTAGTATACATGATTATATGTCCTTGCGGATATAGATATATAGGTAAAACAAAAAGAATGTTAAAAACACGTATACTTGAACATACTAGAAACATAAAAAATCAGGTCACCAATCATAGTGTTCCACGGCACTTCAGGGAACACCATTCCAGTGACCCTATGAAGCTCCGATTTAAAGGTATTGAACACATAAGTGTGAACAAGAACGGTGGAGACAGGGACCTAGAACTGGAACGAAGAGAAACGTTCTGGATACTCACTCTTAAAACACTGAAGCCAGAGGGGTTAAATGAAGGGTTTGAGATCACCCCGTTCCTTAAATGAAATTCATAAATAAGACTTTAGCTAATAATTCATAAATAAGACTTTAGCTAATAATCCTATGTATAGCCATATTTATATATTTAATTACTTTGTCATTCTTGTTCCTATTATTTCTCAATATATCGGTACTGTAGTTTTATATAAGCCAAACGAGTTGGCTATATATTCTCATATGTATATATCTTCCACTAAAAACTAATTTATATTCATATAAAAAAATATTTTAATAATTGGATGTTAAGTAATAAGTTCTGGTGTATACATCATTTATATACTGTATTACTAGGGTTGCTGGATAATGTCTCCATCATATCAGATATATTGTTAAACCTAGCCGCACACTGTGGTTTGTTAATTGGCTAAATCGGTTAAAATATGGAAGCAACACTGCTCTTGTAATATATACATCTTCAATGTTGAGCAGTACTTAATGCTACTAAGCTACTAAATTACAGTTAATGAACATCAGGCTTCCATGCAGTATCTCGGAATAATCAGAACGTATACATCTACTATATAATCAAACGACAGCCTGCGGCTTAGGTGTTGTAGTTTAGACATCTGTGTAAATTAGACACTGAATGCATTGTAAACTCAGCTGCACACTGTGGTTTGTAAATTGGCTAAATTGGTGTAACTGCATAAAAATGGAGGTAGTACAGCTCCTGTAACCCCTACACCTTTAACGGTGAGTTGGTATCAATGTCACTTAAGACACTAATTTATAGTCTACTAGTATTAGGCATCCATCCAATATCATGGAATACCCAGATGGTATATGCCTTTCATAGCACCAAACGACAGCCTGCAGCTCAGGTGTAGTCATTTTCACATTTATGTAAATTAGACATTGAGCACTTTATAATGGATCTGAACGTCACAGACTCCAGCCCTCTGACGAAGTCTATGACGAAACGCGTTGGAGCGGAGTCTGGTGACGTAGAGGATCGTTGGTATTGCCGAGCGAGGAGTCGGGGACGTGTGTGATTCCTGCCCGAGAGTCTGGGGAGACTAGCCGCCGGCGGGTGGAGGTATCCGGTATGATCGCTTGACACTTGTTCCTGCTATACCTATCGATCATTTGATTTGAATCACGTGGTAACCAGCCCACACTGGTTGCCTTCTGGTACGAATATAAAACAATTGGCTTTAACAATTTGTGTATACTTTTAAAAATAAAAAGTTTTTACGCACTATGGAGCGCCCCCTATATATGTTCTATTGACAGATATATATATATATATATATATATGTATATATGCTATATATCAGTGGGATGTATTTGAGTGAGTGTATTTTGTCACAAAGCAGGAGAAGAGATGAGGAATATGGGTTTAGTGGCTCTTAATTTACTCATGTACATTGTGAGTTTATTCATTTGCCTTAGTCATTTGTGTATTGTCTAGTATTGCACTGCAGTCAATATAGTGCTTGCTGCAATATACATCAGTGACTGGTATTTTCTATGTATTGGTTGATATCCAATAGAATGCTCTCTGTATTATATGGCAGTCATTTGGATGCTCTCTGTATTGTTTTTACATTTCAGATTCCAAGGGTGTATTTGAGGTGCTGATTTTAACTTATTGCCGCAATCAGACTGCAACAAGGGCACTATAGAATACAGGTTCCTGAATATGGGCATACACATTGATGGTACAAGCATATACAAGCACTGAATATGGGCATACACATTGATGGTACAAGCATATACAATCATGGTACAAGCATTGATGGTACAAAGTATTAGGAAATTTAATCAGGCCCAGAAAGGTTAGGCATACTGTAGAAAAGTTTCCAAAAAATGAATAAAGAAAACTAAATACATATGTTTTTTTAATGTATATGTGGTGTATATGTATCCAAGAAAAACAAATATATTATTAAAATATATAAT
Organism: Pseudophryne corroboree; assembly: GCF_028390025.1. NCBI lineage: Eukaryota > Metazoa > Chordata > Amphibia > Anura > Myobatrachidae > Pseudophryne > Pseudophryne corroboree. The sequence goes on from NC_086445.1 coordinate 773,774,600, forward strand.
ACATGCTTTCAACAAAAAATGATACATCTTTTTATAAATATTATTATTTGATCTACATATGTGCATAATTTTGTGGGTAATGAGAAGCTGAATTCTCCATGAGTAATTAGTGCTATAAAATATATGACAACATTAAAAAACAGCAAACATATAAAGAACAAGCAGATAAGCAGGTTTGTGATTTATCAGTGATGAGGCACAATGAGGCTGAATTATGGATAACTTCATACAGTACATTAATACAGAGGTAACTTCTGCAGGACAGTGCTGTAAGATGGGAGCTCATCGCTGTAATTTGTGGGACATGTAACTGATTGCAGTAATGTGAAGGATTAGGGGCAGGGGGATTGCCCACATTGACTCACAGGGTAGATTTCCAGTGAACCGATGTGTCTGGCAGGTCTGTTTTGTTTGTTGATATGTGGCCCTTGCCCCTACATAACAGACAGGCCACCAACACTCATTACACTCACACACTGCATTGTTCCAATTCATTGATTTATTATTCCATCTCTGTGTATTGTCTACAGTACAGCAACTCTGCCATCCATCATATCACAGCAGTGTTTATACAGCATCTGTATATAATTTTTTTGCCATTTACAGTAGGCTTTTTGAATGTGGATGATCTAATGTTTGTGCCTGGCTGTTATGTAGGATTGAGTCAATGGTGATTGGCAGATGGTAGGTGTTTTTTAATGAAAATATGTTTTTCTAAAAAGTATATAGTCTGCTTAAACCTAATGGTGTATGATATTATGTGCGCCTAATAATTTTATGTTTTTACTTTAAAACTTCCCCCTTGATGATGGACATTGCACAATCTCTGGCAAATCTCGAGGATAGGGAGATGCTGCTGCCATGGTTACAAAGTACGCTATACCTCTGGTGCTGGACATGTGAGGCCGCTTTTACAAAATTTTCCAGGGCTCTTTTTAGTTCTCAATCCGCCCCTGTTGGGGGTATTGATTTAATGTGTGGGCAGTATAGCTGATTGCTATAATATGGAGTGATAGGGAGATACTGTATTGTACAGCTGTAATGTTGAGTGTTTTGGTGATTCTTACAGCATTTTTATGTACAGTATTGTGGATATCTATTTATTGATGTAATTGGGGTGCTACTAATGTATTGTTGGGGGCCATGAAGAGAAACATTTATTTGCAAACTATGAATGACACTACTGTATTTGTTATAGCTAGTTGTAAGGTCTTGAGCATTTGTTGGTTGCTCTGTCTTAAAGGTGGTAAATAGTATTATCCCTTTTCCAAACAGGACCACATTTTTCAAGGATCTGGCCAAGCAGAAACTGGGCTAAAGACACCAGCAGGTAGTGAAAGCTGCAAAATCAAGTGAGCGATAGACAGAGGGATGTAATGGAGTCCAAGATCACCAGAGGTGCGGGATGCTGGCCGATCTCGGATATTTTTTTAAAGGGGCAAACACCAGGCAAAACCATGCCTTGAAAGTGATTGCCCGATTGGCAGACATTCTGCACTTTCAGTGATCTCGGACTCCATTACATCCCGCCGAGACTATGTGCAAACTGTCTTATTTGTGGAGGGACTTTCTCATGCACGCAGATTGTTGGAATCAAAGATGTGGCCTGCCTACTATTTATTTGACTCTGCCTAGTGCCTACAGACAATTTGGACAAACCTGCTACATGAAGTCACTTATTTTCCATTCTGAATTCAGCCGGTGGACAGGATGCCAGTGGTCAGAATACTGACCGCGGCATCCCAATGATTAGAATCCCAACAGAGTAAGGTAAGTATACCTATCTCCCCCCTGACCCCAACCCTAACCCTCCTTCCCTGCATCCTAAACCTAACACTCCCCCTGTGCAGCCTAATCCCCCCTGGTGGTGTCTAAACCTATCTCCCCTTCCCGCAACTAAACCTGACCCTCCATCCCCACAGCCTAACCCTAACACTCCCTGGGGGATGCCTAAACCTAACTCCCTCTCCCCATAGCTTATACTGTACCTAACCTGTGGCTTACGTGTCTGAGCATTGGTGTGTGGCCATTCGTGATCCTAGCTGCTGAGATTCCAGCGCTAGGCTGGAGAAACTAGTCGGGATGCTGGTGTCAGCATTCACAATAATGTCTGGAATCTGTTGTCGGTATTTTGACAGCCTTCAGAATGAAATGAATTTTATCTAATGTTTTGTGGGAAGCAGATTGCACACATATTGAGCTGAGAGCAGTGTGCACTAATTTAAACGCACACGTGAATAGTTATGGATGCGTTGAGCAAAGACAAAGCTGTATGTATAAAAACATGTATGTGCAAGAGGTCTGGGAAACAAACATGAGGATTATGAGTAAGATGTTTGACTTTCTTGTGTCATACCATAATACTTACAGTATGTCCTGCACCAGACAGCCTTATTCAGTGGTGCAAGTGTGCGGGTACGGTCGGGTATGGCGTACCCTTAAGAATTTAGCAGTGGGTACGCCGTACCGCCACCCACACACATTGCAGCGCACCAGTGACACGCCCTGCCATTACTGCCGCCTCACACTTTAGGGAGAGAGGAGAGCGCAGCATGCGCCTCTCCTGGCTGAGACAGTCCAGCGACTGCGGCATGCACTGAAATGCCGGTTTGTGAGCCGCTGCGAACACTTCAGCCTGTCTGAGCCCGGAATTGATGTCAGGAACCCTCCCTGCAAACGTATGGACATGCCTGCGTTTTTCCAAACACTCCCAGAAAACGGTCAGTTGACACCCACAAACGGCTTCTTCCTGTCAATCTCCTTGCGAATGCCCGTGCGAATGTATTATTCGCATAAACCCATCACTGAGCGGCGATCCGCTTTGTACCAATGTGATGCACCTGCGCATTGCGGTGCATACACATTAGTGATGAGCGGGTTCGGTTTCCGAGAAACCGAACCCCCCCGAACTTCACCCTTTTTAGACGGGTCCGAGCCATACTCGGATTCTCCCGTATGGCTCGGTTAACCCGAGCGCGCCTGAACGTCATCATCCTGCTGTCGGATTCTCGCGAGATTCGGATTCTATATAAGCAGCCGCGCATCGCCGCCATTTTCACATGTGCATTGAGATTGATAGGGAGAGGACGTGGCTGGCGTCCTCTCCGTTTATATAGTTATATACTACACAGTTGATCTGATTGCTTAGCTTATTGTGGGGAGGATTGGGGAGCAGCTGTTAGGACGAGTACAGTGCAGAGTTTTGCTAATAGTGACCACCAGTTTTTTATCCGTTCTCTGCCTGAAAAAAATGCTCCATACCATATCTGTGCTCAGTGTGCTGCATGATATATCTGTGCTGAGTGCTCACACTGCTTAATTGTGGGGACTGGGGTGCAGCTATAGCAGGAGTACAGTGCACAGTTTTGCTGACAGTGACCACCAGTATACGTTTGTATGTGGTGTCTTTTTTTTTATATTATAAACGCAGTCTGCTGACAGTGTCCACCAGGTCCATTATACTGTATATAGCAGTACGGTAGGCCACTGCTGTACCTACCTCTGTGTCATCACTCGTCATCCATAAGTATACTATCCATCCATCTACATTGTAAACCTGTGGTGTCTTTTTTTTTTATACTATAAACGCAGTCTGCTGACAGTGTCCACCAGGTCCATTATACTGTATATAGCAGTACGGTAGGCCACTGCTGTACCTACCTCTGTGTCGTCACTCGTCGTCCATAAGTATACTATCCATCCATCTACATTGTATACCTGTGGTGTCTTTTTTTTATACTATAAACGCAGTCTGCTGACAGTGTCCACCAGGTCCATTATACTGTATATAGCAGTACGGTAGGCCACTGCTGTACCTAACTCTGTGTCGTCACTCATCGTCCATAAGTATACTATCCATCAATCTACATTGTATACCTGTGGTGTCTTTTTTTCTTTATACTAGAAACGCAGTCTGCTGACAGTGTCCACCAGGTCCATTATACTGTATATAGCAGTACGGTAGGCCACTGCTGTACCTACCTCTGTGTCGTCACTCGTCGTCCATAAGTATACTATCCATCCATCTACATTGTATACCTGTGGTGTCTTTTTTTTATACTATAAACGCAGTCTGCTGACAGTGTCCACCAGGTCCATTATACTGTATATAGCAGTACGGTAGGCCACTGCTGTACCTACCTCTGTGTCGTCCCTCGTCATCCATAAGTATACTATCCATCCATCTACATTGTATACCTGTGGTGTCTTTTTTTTATACTATAAACGCAGTCTGCTGACAGTGTCCACCAGGTCCATTATACTGTATATAGCAGTACGGTAGGCCACTGCTGTACCTACCTCTGTGTCATCACTCATCGTCCATAAGTATACTATCCATCCATCTACATTGTATACCTGTGGTGTCTTTTTTTCTTTATACTATAAACGCAGTCTGCTGACAGTGTCCACCAGGTCCATTATACTGTATATAGCAGTACGGTAGGCCACTGCTGTACCTACCTCTGTGTCGTCACTCATCGTCCATAAGTATACTATCCATCCATCTACATTGTATACCTGTGGTGTCTTTTTTTTATACTATAAAGGCAGTCTGCTGACAGTGTCCACCAGGTCCATTATACTGTATATAGCAGTACGGTAGGCCACTGCTGTACCTACCTCTGTGTCGTCACTCGTCGTCCATAAGTATACTATCCATCAATCTACATTGTATACCTGTGGTATCTTTTTTTTTTATACTATAAACGCAGTCTGCTGACATTGTCCACCAGGTCCATTATACTGTATATAGCAGTACGGTAGGCCACTGCTGTACCTACCTCTGTGTCGTCACTCGTCGTCCATAAGTATACTATCCATCCATCTACATTGTATACCTGTGGTGTCTTTTTTTCTTTATACTATAAACGCAGTCTGCTGACAGTGTCCACCAGGTCCATTATACTGTATATAGCAGTACGGTAGGCCACTGCTGTACCTACCTCTGTGTCGTCACTCGTCGTCCATAAGTATACTATCCATCCATCTACATTGTATACCTGTGGTGTCTTTTTTTTTAATACTATAAAAGCAGTCTGCTGACAGTGTCCACCAGGTCCATTATACTGTATATAGCAGTACGGTAGGCCACTGCTGTACCTACCTCTGTGTCGTCACTTGTCATTCATAAGTATACTATTCATCCATCTACATTGTATACCTGTGGTGTCTTTTTTTTTATACTATAAACGCAGTCTGCTGACAGTGTCCACCAGGTCCATTATACTGTATATAGCAGTACCGTAGGCCACTGCTGTACCTACCTCTGTGTCGTCACTCGTCGTCCATAAGTATACTATCCATCCATCTACATTGTATACCTGTGGTGTCTTTTTTTCTTTATACTATAAACGCAGTCTGCTGACAGTGTCCACCAGGTCCATTATACTGTATATAGCAGTACGGTAGGCCACTGCTGTACCTACCTCTGTGTCGTCACTCGTCATCCATAAGTATACTATCCATCCATCTACATTGTATACCTGTGGTGTCTTTTTTTCTTTATAGCATAAACGCAGTCTGCTGACAGTGTCCACCAGGTCCATTATACTGTATATAGCAGTACGGTAGGCCACTGCTGTACCTACCTCTGTGTCGTCACTCGTCGTCCATAAGTATACTATCCATCCATCTACATTGTATACCTGTGGTGTCTTTTTTTCTTTATACTATAAACGCAGTCTGCTGACAGTGTCCACCAGGTCCATTATACTGTATATAGCAGTACGGTAGGCCACTGCTGTACCTACCTCTGTGTCGTCACTCGTCATCCATAAGTATACTATCCATCCATCTACATTGTATACCTGTGGTGTCTTTTTTTTTATACTATAAACGCAGTCTGCTGACAGTGTCCACCAGGTCAATTATACTGTATATAGCAGTACGGTAGGCCACTGCTGTACCTACCTCTGTGTCGTCACTCGTCGTCCATAAGTATACTATCCATCCATCTACATTGTATACCTGCAATGTCTTTTTTTATACTATAAACGCAGTCTGCTGACAGTGTCCACCAGGTCCATTATACTGTATATAGCAGTACGGTAGGCCACTGCTGTACCTACCTCTGTGTCGTCACTCGTCGTCCATAAGTATACTATCCATCCATCTACATTGTATACCTGTGGTGTCTTTTTTTTATACTATAAACGCAGTCTGCTGACAGTGTCCACCAGGTCCATTATACTGTATATAGCAGTACGGTAGGCCACTGCTGTACCTGCCTCTGTGTCGTCACTCGTCGTCCATAAGTATACTATCCATCCATCTACATTGTATACCTGTGGTGTCTTTTTTTTTAATACTATAAACGCATTCTGCTGACAGTGTCCACCAGGTCCATTATACTGTATATAGCAGTACGGTAGGCCACTGCTGTACCTACCTCTGTGTTGTCACTCGTCGTCCATAAGTATACTATCCATCCATCTACATTGTATACCTGTGGTGTCTTTTTTTTTAATACTATAAAAGCAGTCTGCTGACAGTGTCCACCAGGTCCTTTATACTGTATATAGCAGTACGGTAGGCCACTGCTGTACCTACCTCTGTGTCGTCACTTGTCATTCCATAAGTATACTATTCATCCATCTACATTGTATACCTGTGGTGTCTTTTTTTTATACTATAAACGCAGTCTGCTGACAGTGTCCACCAGGTCCATTATACTGTATATAGCAGTACGGTAGGCCACTGCTGTACCTACCTCTGTGTCGTCACTCGTCGTCCATAAGTATACTATCCATCCATCTACATTGTATACCTGTGGTGTCTTTTTTTTTATACTATAAACGCAGTCTGCTGACAGTGTCCACCAGGTCCATTATACTGTATATAGCAGTACGGTAGGCCACTGCTGTACCTACCTCTGTGTCGTCACTCGTCGTCCATAAGTATACTATCCATCCATCTACATTGTATACCTGTGGTGTCTTTTTTTTATACTATAAACGCAGTCTGCTGACAGTGTCCACCAGGTCCATTATACTGTATATAGCAGTACGGTAGGCCACTGCTGTACCTACCTCTGTGTCGTCACTCATCGTCCATAAGTATACTATCCATCCATCTACATTGTATACCTGTGGTGTCTTTTTTTCTTTATACTATAAACGCAGTCTGCTGACAGTGTCCACCAGGTCCATTATACTGTATATAGCAGTACGGTAGGCCACTGCTGTACCTACCTCTGTGTCGTCACTCGTCATCCATAAAGTATACTATCCATCCATCTACATTGTATACCTGTGGTGCCTTTTAGTTGTGCGCATTAAAATATGGAGAACAAAAATGTGGAGGTTAAAAAAATAGGGAAAGATCAAGATCCACTTCCACCTCGTGCTGAAGCTGCTGTCACTAGTCATGGCCGAGATGAAATGCCATCAACGTCGTCTGCCAAGGCCGATGCCCAATGTCATAGTAGAGAGCATGTAAAATCCAAAACACAAAAGATCAGTAAAATGACCCAAAAATCAAAATTAAAAGCGTCTGAAGAGAAGCGTAAACTTGCCAGTATGCCATTTACGACACGGAGTGGCAAGGAACGGCTGAGGCCCTGGCCTATGTTCATGGCTAGTGGTTCAGCTTCACATGAGGATGGAAGCACTCATCCTCTCGCTAGAAAAAAGAAAAGACTTAAGCTGGCAAAAGCACAGCAAAGAACTGTGCGTTCTTCGAAATCACAAATCCCCAAGGAGAGTCCAATTGTGTCGGTTGCGATGCCTGACCTTCCCAAAACTTAACGGGAAGAGCTTGCGCCTTCCACCATTTGCACGCCCCCTGCAAGTGCTGGAAGGAGCACCCGCAGTCCAGTTCCTGATAGTCAAATTGAAGATGTCAGTGTTGAAGTACACCAGGATGAGGATATGGGTGTTGCTGGCGCTGGGGAGGAAATTGACAAGGAGGATTCTGATGGTGAGGTGGTTTGTTTAAGTCAGGCACCCGGGGAGACACCTGTTGACCGTGGGACGAATATGGCCATTGACATGCCTGGTCAAAATACAAAAAAAATCAGCTCTTCGGTGTGGAATTATTTCAACACAAATGCGGACAACAGGTGTCAAGCCGTGTGTTGCCTTTGTCAAGCTGTAATAAGTAGGGGTGAGGACGTTAACCACCTCGGAACATCCTCACTTATACGTCACCTGCAGCGCATTCATCATAAGTCAGTGACAAGTTCAAAAACTTTGGGCGACAGCGGAAGCAGTCCACTGACCACTAAATCCCTTCCTCTTGTAACCAAGCTCCCGCAAACCACACCACCAACTCCCTCAGTGTCAATTTCCTCCTTACCCAGGAAAGCCAATAGTCCTGCAGGCCATGTCACTGGCAAGTCTGACGAGTCCTCTCCTGCCTGGGATTCCTCCGATGCATCCTTGAGTGTAACGCCTACTGCTGCTGGCGCTGCTGTTGCTGCTGCTGGGAGTCGATCGGCATCCCAGAGGGTAAGTCGGAAGACCACTTGTACTACTTCCAGTAAGCAATTGACTGTCCATCAGTCCTTTGCGAGGAAGATGAAATATCACAGCAGTCATCCTGCTGCAAAGCGGATAACTGAGGCCTTGGCAGCCTGGGCGGTGAGAAACGTGGTTCCGGTATCCATCGTTACTTCAGAGCCAACTATAGACTTGATTGAGGTACTGTGTCCCCGGTACCAAATACCATCTAGGTTCCATTTCTCTAGGCAGGCGATACCGAAAATGTACACAGACCTCAGAAAAAGAGTCACCAGTGTCCTAAAAAATGCAGTTGTACCCAATGTCCACTTAACCACGGACATGTGGACAAGTGGAGCAGGGCAGACTCAGGACTATATGACTGTGACAGCCCACTGGGTAGATGTATTGCCTCCCGCTGCAAGAACAGCAGCGGCGGCACCAGTAGCAGCATCTCGCAAACGCCAACTCCTTCCTAGGCAGGCTACGCTTTGTAGCACCGCTTTCCAGAATACGCACACAGCTGAAAACCTCTTACGGCAACTGAGGAAGATCATCGCAGAATGGCTTTCCCCAATTGGACTCTCCTGGGGATTTGTGACATCGGACAACACCAGCAATATTGTGCGTGCATTACATCTGGGCAAATTCCTGCACGTCCCATGTTTTGCACATACCTTGAATTTGGTGGTGCAAAATTATTTAAAAAAACGACAGGGGCATGCAAGAGATGCTGTCGGTGGCCCAAAGAATTGCGGGCCACTTTCGGCGTTCAGGCACCGCGTATAGAAGACTGGAGCACCACGAAACACACCTGAACCTGCCCTGCCATCATCTGAAGCAGGAGGTGGTAACGAGGTGGAATTCAACCCTCTATATGCTTCAGAGGATGGAGGAGCAGCAAAAGGCCATTCAAGCCTATACATCTGGCCACGATATAGGCAAAGGAGGGGGAATGCACCTGTCTCAAGCGCAGTGGAGAATGATTTCAACATTGTGCAAGGTTCTGCAACCCTTTGAACTTGCCACACGTGAAGTCAGTTCAGACACTGCCAGCCTGAGTCAGGTCATTCCCCTCATCAGGCTTTTGCAGAAGAAGCTGGAGACATTGAAGGAGGAGCTAAAACAGAGCGATTCCACTAGGCATGTGGGACTTGTGGATGGAGCCCTTAATTCGCTTAACCAGGATTCACGGGTGGTCAATCTGTTGAAATCAGAGCACTACATTTTGGCCACCGTGCTCGATCCTAGATTTAAAACCTACGTTGTATCTCTCATTCTGGCAGACACAAGTATGCAGGGGTTCAAAGACCTGCTGGTGAGAAAATTGTCAAGTCAAGCGAAACGTGACCCGTCAACAGCTCCTCCTTCACATTCTCCCGCAACTGGGGGTGCGAGGAAAAGGCTAAGAATTCCGAGCCCACACGCTGGCGGTGATGCAGGGCAGTCTGGAGCGAGTGCTGACATCTGGTCCGGACTGAAGGACCTGCCAACAATTACTGACATGTCGTCTACTGTCACTGCATATGATTCTCTCACCATTGAAAGAATGGTGGAGGATTATATGAGTGACCACATCCAAGTAGGCACGTCAGACAGTCCGTACGTATACTGGCAGGAAAAAGAGGCAATTTGGAGGCCCTTGCAGAAACTGGCTTTATTCTACCTAAGTTGCCCTCCCTCCAGTGTGTACTCCGAAAGAGTGTTTAGTGCCGCCGCTCACCTTGTCAGCAATCGGCGTACGAGGTTACTTCCAGAAAATGTGGAGAAGATGATGTTCATTAAAATTAATTATAATCAATTCCACCGTGGAGACATTCACCAGCAGCAATTGCCTCCAGAAAGTGCACGGGGACCTGAGATGGTGGATTTCAGTGGGGATGAATTAATAATCTGTGAGGAGGGGATGTACACAGTGAAAGGGGTGATGAATCGGACGATGATGATGAGGTGGACATCTTGCCTCTGTAGAGCCAGTTTGTGCAAGGAGAGATTGATTGCTTCTTTTTTGGTGGGGGCCCAAACCAACCAGTCATTTCAGTCACAGTCGTGTGGCAGACCCTGTCGCTGAAATGATGGGTTCGTTAAAGTGTGCATGTCCTGTTTATACAACATAAGGGTGGGTGGGAGGGCCCAAGGACAATTCCATCTTGCACCTCTTGTTTCTTTCATTTTTCTATGCATCATGTGCTGTTTGGGGACAATTTTTTTGAAGTGCCATCCTGTCTGACACTGCAGTGCCACTCCTAGATGGGCCAGGTGTTTGTGTCGGCCACTTGGGTCGCTTATCTTAGTCACACAGCTACCTCATTGCGCCTCTTTTTTTCTTTGCGTCATGTGCTGTTTGGGGAGTATTTTTTTGTAGGGCCATCCTGCGTGACACTGCAGTGCCACTCCTAGATGGGCCAGGTGTTTGTGTCGGCCACTAGGGTCGCTTAGCTTAGTCACACAGCTACCTCATTGCGCCTCTTTTTTTCTTTGCATCATGTGCTGTTTGGGGAGTATTTTTTTGAAGGGCCATCCTGCGTGACACTGCAGTGACACTCCTAGATGGGCCAGGTGTTTGTGTCGGCCACTTGTGTCACTTAGCTTAGTCACACAGCGACCTTGGTGCGCCTCTTTTTTTCTTTGCATCATGTGCTGTTTGGGGAGTATTTTTTTCAAGTGCCATCCTGTCTGACACTGCAGTGTCACTCCTAGATGGGCCAGGTGTTTGTGTCGGCCACTTAGGTCGCTTAGCTTAGTCACACAGCTACCTCATTGCGCCTCTTTTTTTCTTTGCATCATGTGCTGTTTGGGGACAATTTTTTTGAAGTGCCATCCTGCCTGACACTGCAGTGCCACTCCTAGATGGGCCAGGTGTTTGTGTCGGCCACTTGTGTCGCTTAGCTTAGCCATCCAGCGACCTCGGTGCAAATTTTAGGACTAAAAATAATATTGTGAGGTGTTCAGAATAGACTGGAAATGAGTGGAAATTATGGTTATTGAGGTTAATAATACTATGGGATCAAAATGACCCCCAAATTCTATGATTTAAGCTGTTTTTTAGGGTTTTTTGAAAAAAACACCCGAATCCAAAACACACCCGAATCCGACAAAAAATTTCGGTGAGGTTTTGCCAAAACGCGTCCGAATCCAAAACACGGCCGTGGAACCGAACCCAAAACCAAAACACAAAACCCGAAAATTTTTCGGTGCACATCACTTATACACATACGCATTTTAGACCTGATCGCCTGCTGTACGAAAGCAAAGCCCAACAATCAGATCTGAATTAGGCTCAATATCTTTTTATCCATATTATTTCCAATGCTGTATTTACAAAACATTGGGGAAATTTACTAAATATCTCTTTCGCAGGGGATTACAAATCAATGGGATCTGTCACAGATTGACAGAGGGTTCTAAGCTTAAAATACAGCATTTATTAAAGGTTGTTATGTCCTTCTAAACCAAAGCCACCATATAGCCCGGTCATGGCAGTACCTTGGCAATCCCACAATGGGTTCTTTATTTTTTTAAATATAACATTTTCCAAAATAGTAACAAATGAAACAAAAATTGTGAGCCATAAACCTTAAAGCCTTAGCTGGAAGTGCAAAAAACAGGGGGATGGCAAAGAGTATGTTGTCCCTGAAATTTCCAGAACCAGTACAAGGCTTTACCCGATAGGGCTGGTGACACAATAGCTGGGAGGACATTTGGCAAGGGGTCTCTCCTGTCACAGCACCCATCATCCATTGGCAACAATTCATGTACTGTATGCAGCATGGTTATCATAGTGGTTAATATTACTGCTTTACATTACTGAAGTTTTGGATTTATTTGCAACCAAGTCCCTATATGTGTGGAATATGTAAATTTTTCCCGTATATGCATGGGATTCCCCCAGATGTTCTGGTTTCCTCCTACAGTTTAAACACATAGGGGTATATTCAATGAGTCAGGTCTATTCTGACATGCAGTTGTCGGAATGGACCCGACAACCCCTATTCAAAGAGCGGCCAAATCCGACTGTCAGAATTGGCCGTTCCCTGTGTCTTGTCTTGCCGCTGGCAGTGGCTCCCGGGTGTGCTGACAGCAGCAGCGGGGAGAACAGTGAGCGGCGGCTGGCGGGGGGAACAGTGAGTGGTGGCCGGTGGGGGGAAACAGTGTGGCGGCCGGTGGGGGGAACAGTCTGGTGGCCGGCAGGGGAGCAGAGATCGGCGGTCGGAGCTGGCAGCGGGGGTTATGTCTGTGGCGGTGGGGGAGGCACTGCAGGGAGAGAGGTGCTTGGCCGAGGGACGGCTGTCAAGGTGCCTCTCATCCCCGATCCCCATAGCCCGACGCACCGCTCCGCTCCCCGTCTCTTCACCTCAATCCGACTTGTTTTCAAGTCGGATTGAGTTTGTCAGAAAGGGGGCCAAAACCTATCGGATTCGGCCCCGTTTCGGCTGGTATTCCGCCGATCCACCTGCTTTCCGACAGCATTCTGACAAGTCGGGTTTCCCGATTTGTCGGAAAAAATTTGCCCGTATTGAATAGGTTGGAACGCCTTCCGACCTATTCCAGTCAGAAACTGATGTCTTTCCGACAAGACGGCAGTTTCCAACTCTTATTAAATACACCCCATAGTGGAAGGTTAATTGGATTCTGACAAAACAAAAATAACCCTAATGCATATATACTGTATGAGGTAGGAGCAAGGACTGATGTGAATGGGCAAAAATTATCTGTAAAGTGTTGCAGAATATATAAGTGCTATATAAATAACTGTTGATAAAACTAAATATGGCACTTATAGTTCTCAAAGTGCAGCATGCCCTGCCCTGACAACCCACAAAATCAGGCATGACAGAACTAGCTGGGATCTGTAATGTGCTAATAAGGAAGAATATTAAATCTGTTTTTTAAAACAAGTTATTAACCCACTCCCTCTGCCTATGGGGTATGGGGAATAGCCATAGTGCTGTCAGGACAGAGCTGCTTGTCCCTTGGGAGGGGCACATTTTTTGAGAGCTGATTGGCACTATGGAAGGGAGAGTCTGCCTCAAGTTGAACTTAGTGGTGGTAGTAGAAATTTCAGGAAACTCCAAACCATTTGTAACCCCAATTGATCCATACCCAGCCTATTCTGAAAAGCCATTGATTAATTTTCATTTTCTGGGGAACTCCACACTATTTTATTTTTTATTTTGAGAATTGTTTGCTTATTTATTTATTTATTTATTTATTTTTTAAACAGCATACATCATAGAAATTCCACTCAAATTTCAAACCTGCCACTTACTAAATTAACCCATTTTGTTATCACTTTCTTGATTTATTTATGTAACTGATGAATTGATTGTACATTACACTTTCAGGAAATGTTTTTGGGCAGGATTATTGTACTGTTTACTTTTATTAAAAATTTAAAAATAAAAATTGATTAAAAATGTTCAATAGATGAAAATTGCTTATCTACAATAAGATAATAGGTTAACTGTTTTATTTTCATTTGTATTTTATTTTTTACTTGCTTGCATTATGTGGTCCGTAATCCTTCTCTATGTGCAGCTGCTTAGAAACAATTTTTATATTTTTTTGTAGTTGGAAAATAAATTCACAGCAATGAAAAGCCTGAAGCAATGAGTAAATGAGATTTTCACATAAAAAGAGTAAATCTGCAAAAAATAATAAGGCACATTCTTGATCTTAGATTGGACAGAGTAAAGACAGAGTACTTGTCTCTTATACCCGTTTATTCCCTCTAGAAATAAAACATAGATGTTGAAAAGGATATAAGAAGATGTCTCTATTTTAGTCATCATGCAAACTCAGCTTTTTCTACAGAAGAAAACAACATACAAATTGTTTCTTTTTATTTCAATATACCGTGTTTTGTGCATGCTGTAATTCATTGTGATATCTACATTTTTATATATATATATATATATATATATATATATATATATACATACATACATAAAAACTAAGTGAAAGCAATATACTATACCAGGGTTGAACTGGCCCACAGGGGTACAGGGGAAACCCCCGGTGTGCCCAACTTCTTGTGGCCCCCAGTCCTTTCTTTAGGGATCAGGTTGCATATTGTGCACTTGAATTATACATATGTTACATTATACTGCACATGACTATGGTGTATTTTCTACAGTGCATTCAGGTTATTAATCTGGTACATTATCATGCATGCACGATCAGTATTTACTACATATATTTATCAAGGGGCCCAAACCATACACTCTCTAATGGTTAGCCAAGCCTCTAAGCAAGGGCCCCTATCATTGAATTTCCCTGGTGGCCCTTCATGTTCAAGTCACTGTACTGTACTGTACTGTACACAGTCATCAGGCCTGTCACTAACCGCTCAGCAAAGGGATGCAGAGCAGGTAGGCGCCAGGCTCAATAGGCGCTCTGCCTGCTTCTGCCAGGCTGGTAATGCACATAGCGGTCAGACATGCAGCGTGAACTCCCGATTCTCGGCCGCACTAGTGACACAAAGTTTAACACACTGCAGTGTGAATGTAGAGTGGGGGCAGAGTTTTGGGAGGGGTGGGGTGGAGTTTCAGGGGTGGATCCAGTCAGATAACTGCATATGCAGTATGTCCCTTACTTCCTCTACTGCTGCTGCCTGTGTTGAAGCTGCAGGCGTTTGGGCTCCTGTCAGATTGTACACACTGCTGCTGTCTGGCTTCATTCAGGATCATTTCTGTGTTATGCACAACCACATTTTTCCAACAAGTTGCTGGCCCCTCCTCTGGGACTAGCCACCAATAAGCTGTGTTCCTTTCCAGACTGGTCCCTCCTCTCCTGTGTCCCATCTCTATCCTACTCTCCTCCCACTCCAGTATTCATACTGCCTCTTCCTGCTTGTGATTGCCTCCTCAGTTCTCCTGGCATCTCTTCTCCAGCCCTCGCTCTTGTGTGGGTGCTTATGGCTGCATATATACTGAAAACAGTAAGTACGGGAGATGTTGGATGAATAAAAATAATCTGTTTAGCCATTATGTGTATAAGTGGCACTTCTGTGGATGGGTGTGGTATGCGTGACCGGCGGACAGTAGACCGCCGGTCAGCATACCGACACCGAGATCCTGACAGCAGAATCCCGACAGGGGGTAGCGAGTGCAGCAAGCCCCTTGCGGGCTTTTTGTGCTCGCCATGCTGTGGGCTCAGTGGTGACCTACAGTTGCCATGGGTTCTATTCCAGCTGGCTTTAGCTCCTTTGACAGCGGTGGGCGCTTTGACAGCAGTGGGCCCCTCTCCCCCTCCCTCCTCCTTAATCCGTTCGGCCGGCCCAGTGAATGACGTGATCGCGTCATTCCGGAAATCTCCGCCAGCCGAGCAGAAAACTGGGGAGGAGGGAGGATGGAAGGGGAGAGCATTATAATGCTGGCGGGCTACTGCCCACCAGTAAATGCTAGAGATGGTCATCGGTGGGTTATCCATTGATGGTCACCATCAATGGATAACATCGATGGTCAGTGGCCATCCCTAGCTACCCATAGGCAATGAGCATTCCCCTTGGCAACGAGCATGGATCCCAGAGCATAAAACCCTTTGGAACAAGTGTGACACAACATATAAAACCCCTGGCATTGCGTATGAAATCCCTGGCAACATGCATGAAACCCTTGGCAACGCGCAGGTAAAAATATCTAAACTGGCACTGTCTGGGAATATCTAGCACTGTGGGGGCATATCTGGCACTATGAGGGCATGTGTATCTGGCAATGTGGGGGCATATCTGGCAACATGGGGGAATATGTGTATCTGGCACTGTGGGGCATGTGTATTTGGCAATGTGGGGACATATCTGGCAATGTGGAAGAATATATGTATCTGGCACAGTGGGGGCCTATATAGCACTGTGGGGCATGTGTATTTGGCAATGTTGGGGCATATCTGGCACTGTGGGGGAATATGTGTATCTGACACTGTGGGGGCATATCTAGCACTGTGGGGGCATGTGTATTTGGCAATGTGGGGGTATATCTGGCACTGTGGGGGCATATGTGTATCTTGCACTGTGGGGGCATGTGTGTATTATTATTATTATTATTATTACCAGTTATTTATATAGTGCACACATATTCCGCAGCGCTTTACAGAGAATAATTGTCCATTTACATCAGTCACTGCCCCAGTGGAGCTTACAATCTATGTTCCCTACCACATGTACACGCACATACATTCATGCTAGGGTTAATTCTGTTTGGTGCCAATTAACCTACCAGTATATTTTTGGTTTGTGGGAGAAAACTGGAGTACCCGGAGGAAACCCACGCAAGTACGGGGAGAATATACAAACTCCACACAGTTAGGGCCATGGTAGGAATTGAACCCATGACCTCAGTGCTGTGAGGCAGTAATGCTAACCATTACACCATCTGTACTGCCGTATCTGGCACTGTGCGGGCATATCTGGCACTGTGGGGCATATGTGTATCTGGCACTGCACTATTTGGGCCATGTGTATTACGCCCCCATTTTCATTGGCCATGCCCCATGTAGCCACACTCATTTTTTTGCCTTTGGTGTGCGCACACAGTACAACCAAAAAAAATTTTCTACTTGCCCCACTGTGTATATGTATATATATATATCTATCTATATATGATGTGTTGCTGCGAGAGGTGGCATTCAGAGGACTTCTCATAAAGAAACACAATGCACAACCACAAGTACAGTACTGTGGTTGTGCAGTGTGTTTCGTTATGAGAAGTCCACTGAGTGCCACCTCTCACAGCAACACATTGTTTATCCCTTTTGAATGGCACCGGGGCTGAATGCATCATTTATATAGAGTGCCGGGCTTGCATAACATTTGTATATGTATATATATATATATATATATATATTTTATGCATATTATACGGGAGCATGCAAAGAATCTCTAATTTGGAGTTGGGGGGAGTAGGATGGACTTGGACGGGATGAGAGTGGAAGGGCCAAAACATTTTGTTGCACCTGGGCCCACCGCTCACCAATTCCGCCACTGGCCCTGACAGTCATTATTTAACATTGTTTTGAATAACTGGGTGGTAGTATGTACAGTATGCAGTATTTTTTATTGTCTATCCACCTACAGATTTGTCCTCCTAGCTAAAATATGCCATGTGCCACGAGTTGCCTGTCCAGTGTGAAGCGACAGGTCTTATACAACTTGTGCCAAGCATCTTCTTAATCCGAAAGTATGATGCAACTAGGATGCACAAGCAGACGGGCTGATTAATTTGATATGCAGCACTTGTACAGTATGTAATATGGTATTGTAACATGCCTGTTATTTTCTCCTGATAACTAATTTATGAAGATCTCTAAAAGCAAGAATTTGATTTGGGAAGTGTCATTTTACCATATGCATTGATTTCAGTAGTTTTATTTATTTATTTATTCTGCATACCCCCAATCATATATTGATTTGTTGCATGCAAAGAGCATTGTTTAATTGTTTTTTTTAATGATACAGTTGTGTTTTTTATACTGACATCATTGCTTACTTTCCTAGTTTTTTTATTTGTATAATTATATTTATTACTTGAATGTAATCTGTTAAGTATATTATATGTTTATTATTAAGTTTGTTTTCTAGAAATATACATAGAGTTATTGATGAAAGCTAATATTGGAATAAAACTGTATGGACCCTTTTCAGCATGGATTGCAAAGTAGAGAAAAGGCAACCCGGCCGATTATCGAATGACTGCACATGCACACCCGTGATTTACAATTATTTCTGCAAATGCATTGTGCTTCAATGCAATCACATTTTGATTGACAGGAAGCCAGTGTTTAGGGGAGGAAACATGAAATTTTTTTGGGTGTGTTTGTAAAAACGCAGGCATGGCAAGGTGTTTATTGGGTGGGTCTCTGACATCAGCGATGACCACTTCTTGTATATGCAAAACTGTGGATGACCTTGCCTGGCGCAGATGGAAAAACTGCACTGCAGTGCGATCTCAATTTCTGCAATGGGTGTTTTTTTCTTTATGTCTGGGCGGCAACTGTTTCATCACAGCAACTGATTATTAGCATGTTTTGCGATCTGTGCTGAATAGGGTCCTAAATCCATAGCATTTTGATTTTGTTTTATTTTCTTCAGTTATATTTCATTCCTGGTTTTAACACTTGTTTGTCAGTTATTACATTGAGAAGTGAAAACATCAAAGACAATGCACAACAAAATATCAGATGCCTGCAGTTACTGCAAACTTTGACAAATAGAGAAATGCACCCATCACAATTTGATGTTAAATACACTGCAGGTTCAGAGACTCAGATTGGAAATACAACAAATTAGCTTTGACCGTAGATGGACAAAAAGAGAACCAATTAGATAACTCACTCTATCAACTACTTTTTCTTAGCTTCTCAGTAAATCGGGGGAGGGCCACACAGAGGTACATCAATGACATAAACAGCCTTGCTGAAATTAATGTGACTGGACAGGTGAAATCAACACCAGTCACTTGAGGTCATTCTGATGTGTATAAGTGTATACTATATAACTCAGAATATACTGTACTTTACTGTAGTAATGACTGGCACTACCTTGAGGCAAATGTATATGGTCACATAATGCACTAATGGTAAATGGGAACTTAAACACTGAATGAATGACATATTACTTATCAAGCAATTTTAATACCCAGGCAGCATCCTCAGATGGAGCTGAAATGGAGGAATTGATGCATTGGTGTTATGAAACCTTAGCACAATTGTATAAACTGCCCATTGTTCCCTTATTGTATGACACACACACTGGTATTTAGAATGCCACCAAGTCTTAATCCTCAGGCAGTAGAGACTTACGCAATTGCTAGAGACAACAGGATAAAAAAATACAGACAAGAGTTGAACACAAAAGGGACTAATGGGTAGGTCAGGATCTGGATCTCAGTAGGTGCAGATGAGACACTGTGAGTTGGAAAGTAGAACACAGTGCAGTTGGAATACACTTTCAGACTGAGCAGAGGGAGAACACAATAAGGGATCAGACTAGGGGTAAACATGACAAAAAAAGGCCAGGCAAGAGATCTGGCAAAGGATGACAATCAAGGCTTCTGACATGCAGAATATCCACAGGATAGGCAGAGTATCCATAGGACAGGTAGAGTAGCCACAGGAAAAGTGCTGGGTACAGGAACTTGGGACACAGACCAGCAACTTACATCAAGGTATCAGTTATAACTGGCAGGAAGGAGCTGGCCTGGCTTCATTAAAACAGGGAGACTCACCAATCAGAAGAGTCAGCATGCACAGGTTGCCAGCATCCTGGCTGCTAGGTAACCACAGCCACAGTTCTTGTCTGGCATCCAAGTTGATTAGAAACCAGCAGTACCATTGGACACTGAGTACAGATAAAGCAGTGTCCCAGTTGCCCAGCAACAACTGGTATCCAGCTAGGAGACAAAAGCAGTGGTAGCTTGTAATAATGTGGCTTGGATTTGACTGAGCATAATTAAAACCTTAGGTGGTTTTGAAGAGAGCCCCTTTAAGACTTGAGGTTGTTATTTTAAATGTATATTTTGTGAATTTTCAATTTTATTTGTAGCTTATAGTATTTTAGGGGCAGGTGTTATTCGTTTTTGCTGGCAGGCAGCACCCTTTCTTGTTTCTGGAAGTCCTGCCTTCCCCTATTATTTTTCTGTTGTGGCTGTTTTTGTTAGGTAGCAGAATGAATGGTTTGTACTGTATAGTTGAATTGTGCTCTCCTAATCAGTTTATTATCGGCCAAAAAATGTCCCTGACACAACCCACTTGGGTGTGCTCCTGATTTGC
The DNA here is from genome assembly GCF_028390025.1 of Pseudophryne corroboree. Lineage (NCBI taxonomy): Eukaryota > Metazoa > Chordata > Amphibia > Anura > Myobatrachidae > Pseudophryne > Pseudophryne corroboree. Next base: position 773,794,804 of record NC_086445.1, read on the forward strand.
TATGGTGAGGTGAATACCAGTGTTTGATTTGTATGCATGATTTGTGGTTGTCTTTTTTTTTTGTCAACAGTTCTTTTGTCTGCAATCATACTAAAATTAAGCAATTTAATCATTAATGACTAAATAAACCTAGTTTGAATGCCAATTTCCGTTGTCTTGCCTTGCCTCTGCCTATAGTAAATAAATAATAAATCAATTTATGAATTATGATATTGTTGTAGCAGGTAGATTTAGGTGACCACTGGAGATTGAAGTCCTTCAGAACAAATAGGCTTTTGTTCCAGCAAAAAGCTACATCCAGTACTATACTGTAGTTTCTTACACAGGAGTATAAACAGAAAATTAGGACAATTGTTATTTTGTAGCTTTGCAGGACAACAGCAATATAGTAGGTCAGGGTATGCGCTGTCCAGTACATAGAGGGGTATCAAAGGCACATACCCTCCTATCTCTAGCATGAATGACCCACACAAGCAGGTTTACAGTATGTACCAAACTCCTCTTAATTGAACAAAGGGTGTTGTTATTTCCCAAACCACAGAGAGTTAACCCTTTCTTCAAATGTTGGAGATTTCCACAATGTTACATTTATACAAATCCAAAAATGTATAACTGTATGAAGGTCAAATACTCTTGACACAGCAAGAAAGTTTATAATAGATAACCCAAAAACAATTTTATGACTATATATTTATTGGGGATTAAAAAATACATTATTAAAGTTCATTATTTATAAAAGAATGTTCCCATTCATTGGAATGATTAGACAAAGCAAAATACTAATATTGCTATGATATCACATATTAACCATGGTAGTCTATTCTAGGGACCAAAAAGAAAATTCAGTTATACTCTATATATAATGCCATCAGCACCACATTATGTGTTTATACATGTGATAGGGAATATAGGTAGGCAGTTCTACTGGGCAGGGACTGATGTGAATTACTACAATATTCTCTGTACAGCACTGTGTAATATGTGTGCACTATATAAACAACTGTTAATAAATAAATAAAACATTGTGGTACCAGAAATGGCAATTGATTAGTTCAGGAGGAAAATATGGAGAAAGGGGATTTCTTTTAGTGGTTGGAAGGGAATGTAATATACTGTATGTTTTGGTGTTAAAGTATAGAATACTAAATAAGGTAAAGTTAGGGGATTCTGTACTGGAAAAAGACTTAGGTGTTCACATAGATAACAAACTAAGCAGTAGTACCCAAAGTAGGATTTCAGCAAAGAAGGCAAACAAGATATTAACAAATATAAAGCGGGGAATTGAGGCAAGGGATGAGAGTGTTATACTCCCATTATATAAATCACTAATGAGGCCACATCTTGAATAATGTGCACAATTTTTGGCACCATACTACAAAAAGGATATTCTGGAACTAGAAAAGGTACAGAGGCGGGTGACCAAACTAATTAAGGGTATGGAGATGCTGGAATACGAGAAAAGACCAGCAAGGCTAGGTATGTTCACTCCTGAAAAGAGGAGACTAAGAGGGGACATGATCAACATTTACAAATATATAAGGGGACAATACACAGAGCTTGTGGCGGATCTGTTTTTGGTGAGGTCATCACAGAGGACGCATAGACACCCACTTAGGTTACAGGAGTGGAAATTTCGCACACAGAGGCAAAAAGGTTTTTTCACAGTAAGGACAATACAAGGTTGGAATTCCTTGCCGGAGAGTGTAGTAATGGCGGACTTGGGTAATACTTCTAAGAATGGGCTAGACACATTCCTAATGGATAAGGATATACAGGATTATGGTGCATAGTCACGCACTATAGTTATTAAAAAAAAGGAATAAGGAATAAACACAAAGGCTGACATAATCTACACACAAAATCAGTCCTAAATAATAATACAGTGTAGGAGACCACACATAGGTTGATCTCGATGGACAAATTGTCTCTTTTCAACCTCAAAAACGATGTTACTATGTTACTATATTACTATGAATGGTTCAGTGGATAAAATTAAAGTTACCCCTCTAACAAAAATATCTTCATACAGTGTCAACCTCTATGTAATAAATTATTTAAATGTTGGAATTTCATCAAATGAACAACTGAGCTCAGTCCCATTTGTATAATGACATTTGCAGGTGTGGAGTTGGCATAGGGTTCAACAGGAAGATTAACGGTAGGCCGATGTGTCTGATGAGCTGCTTTGTTTATTGTTATGTCCCCTGCTCTCACATGACAGGCAGCCCACCGCACTCAGTACACTGCATTGGCCCCAATCATTCTGTTATTCCATCTCTGCAGTACAGCAACTCTGCCATCCAGTGATACTGCCATGGCTACACGGTATGTTATACCTCATGTGCTGCCCAAGTCGGCCCACTTCTTAAAAATTTTACAGGACCACTTTTAGTTCCCAATCCACTCCTGGTCTCAGAAAAAACTGCAGCAAAAGATGCAATAAAGTCCACAATTCCATACAATCAGTCCCTATGAGAAGGGATCCCGCCCCCTCACCAGACCCCACACCCCTCAACAGACCCCACCACCTCATCAGACCGCACTTCCATTAGGGCTGCTTCTATAAATTTCCCCGGGCTGGTTTTCCATCTCAATCCACCCCTGATACAGTACTTTCATGATTTTGTTCTCTGCATGCATATGTGCAATAGGAAAAAAACAGATTTTATATGTATGAAACCATATGAATGGAGAGGCCAACAGGGATAAGAAGGGATGTTTTCATGTAGACAAATTTCAGTAAGGCTTGTTTACTGAAACACGGCTAATAAAGAACAGCAATATGCCTTAGGAGGCATGTCTATGCCACCTGTTGTAGAGCAAATGTAAATATGCACTGTTGATAATGGCTTATTGTAAAGTACAGGAGGTGCTGCTTATGGTATCCATTTGGATGGTCGACCATGTTAAGGTCAACAGTCATTATGTCGACCACTACTGGTCGACATTGACATGTCGACATGGACAAATGGTTGACGTGAGAAAATTGTCAACACAGGGTAGGTCAACGTGGCTTTTTTTAAATAGATTTTTCACTTTTCATACTTTACCATCCACGTGGACTATGATTGGGAATGGTAACCTGTGCCGGGCGCAGCGGCAATGGAGTGAGGCAACTTGCCCGCAGCATGGTGAGCGAAGTGAGCCATGCAAGGGGACATGATACCCAAATTAGGGTTCCTGGTCATGTTACGGAAAAAAAATACATCAAAAACAGTTAAAAAATTCACGTCAACCTTTTCATGTGTCTACCTGACCATTTTCATATGTCGACTATTAGTCCCCGTCGATCATGTCTATGTCGACCAATAGTGGTTGACCTAATGAATGTCTACCTTAACATGGTCGACCATTCATACCAGAACCGCTGCTGATGTGGAGGCATAAGCATCTTAGGATGTGCTGTATGTGACTGCATATCTTCTGAAATACACTATTTTTAATACACTTTTTTTGGTGGCTTATACGCCCATTTTGCTACAAATTGATATTCCTCCACTGACTATTTTGTTCAGTTTGGACACGGGCTTTCACAATCTTACAGTACCTTCAAACATGAAGCTTTTTATCACTTTGGTGCACAACACCTGACTGCTGAACTGAAATCAGCAAAAAAAAACACCTGCTAACAGTGAAATCCTAAATCCGCTGACATACTGTACTGATGCAACTTTCTTCTTTTAAATTACATTGAGATTGACATTTTATGACAATTCTGGCATTTAATTTATTAGTCTATTTTAGTTTTGTTTATATTTATTACTGTTAAGTGGATTTACTTTTCTTTCTTCTATATGAATGTTATTCTCTGAGTTTATTATTGATAAGTTATAAAAAAAAGATTCTAGCTCCTTAGGCAAGGCACATACCAAATCTGTTTTTTGATACAGTACTTTTGTTTTGTCTCTGATATTCTTGTGAGGGCCAATATTTCTTTATCATACACCACAGGCAACATTTAGTTATTTTGAACTACACACTGCAGAGGATAGTACAGATAGTTTCATTTGAGTTAATGTATAGAATGGGTTTGTGGAATAGTGTGAAATCAGGGAAGTGTGTTATTAATTAGGTAGGGTGCTCATATGGTATTACTGTATAGTTGTGTGAGAACCGCTGGTACTTGTGGTTCTCCAAGTACCAGCATGTGGGGGAGGCTTGCTGGGACCTGTAGTTCCACAGGTAAAAGACAATATTAAATCTTTTTTTGCACATGGGCTATCAGCCTGCCAGCCACAGCCCTCGGGTGGCAGGGACAGCCCCGGGCTTCATCCCTGGCCCTTGAGTGCCTGGAGGGGAGTGGGCCCTTTATTGGGGGGTCCTCACTCCCCCAGGGAACCCCGGCCAGGGGAGAATAGTTGGTGGGGGTACTGCCACGGCCACAGGGACCTACATAAATGTGTCCCCCAGCAGTGGCATTATCTCCCTGGCTAGAGGAGCCCGGTGCTGGTTTAAAAAATACTGGGGACCCCCACGTCTTTTGTCCTCTGCATTTTTGGAACCAAGACCAGTCCAAGAGCTTGTTGTTAAAATACTGGGGAACTCCTGGTCAATTTTTTCCCAGTATTTTAACAACCAGGTCCGGCTCAAAGAGCCCCGGCTGGTTATGCTTAGAGGGGGGACCCCACACAATTTATTTTTTTAACTTTTAAATATTTAAATACTGTACACAATGAAGCCCTGCATGGATCTCACTGATCCAGCCGGCCATGTTTTACTAATCTCTCCCGTAACACACTGCTGGACCAGAGCCAACCTTAGCTATAGGTAGGCTAGGCATTTGCCTAAGGCATCCAAGCATATCTAGGGGCATCCAAATGTGTCCCTGCAGTATCTCATGCTGGAAGGAATAGTCTGCAAACTAACTGTTAATTTCCAAATGTTTTCAATCAGTACTTGTATACACATCTGTTTATATTTGTCAAATAGAATGCACACTGTCCCTTAAGTTCGTTAAACTCCCTCTGACATGTTTAAATGCCCCTGATTTGTGAGAGGATAGCAGAAGCCTGGTAACTGCAATTCCTAGACATGAGACATTTTCACTGACCATATAAAGTTATTATTGGATGGCTCCTTATGATACCACGTGTATTTTTGAAGACTGCTTCACATAAGTTTTACATCACCTTTACTGCTTATGCACATGGGTGAGGGGAGCCCTGCCATCCTGTGTGTGTCCCTTATCCCTGTGCAAACCCCAGGTGTCTGCAGGGACATAATATGGGCAGTGTTCTCCCGACACTTTATTTCCTAATCAGTCCATGCCGTAAAATTCCCCTGCTATCCAGTACTGTAACATGGTCAGTAAGTTGCTTTGCGCTATTTCTATATAAAATATCAGTGCAGCGTAACTTTTGGACACGTCAGACTGGAGGGCAGAGCATATTACTCCCACAGTATTAAAAAAGGGCATACAGTTGCCAAGAGTAACAGACACCAGCAAACAAACTGAACAGTGAAGAGAATGGACAGTTGCTACATGTTTGATACTGGTCTTTTTGTATAACCAGAAAGTGTGGCATTATCTGGACATTGCTGCTATTTGTTTTCAAGCAAAAATAAAGGGTGAGGCTTGCAAAGGATGGCATACCCTGTGAGGGCACATCCCTTGTACGGGTGCCCCTTTAATGGGTGCGAGCACAAGCATGAACCCACCCATCCTGTCACACCCATCTTACAAAACGCAGTCATAAGTTTTATAAAAAAAAAGCTACTAGCATTACTAATGTGGGGCATATGTGTAAAGTGCATTAGTGTGTGGAATTATGTGTATTATAGGTATTACTAATGTGGGGCATATGTGTAAGGTGCATTATTGTGTGGCATTATGTGTATTATGGGCATTACTAATGTGGGGTATATGTGTAAGGTGCATTACTGTGTGGAATTATGTGTATTATGGGCATTAGTAATGTGGGGCATATGTGTAAGGTGAATTAATGTGTGGAATTATGTGTATTATGGGCATTACCGTGTGGCATTATGCAGGGTTGAAGTGGCGCACAGGGTATCCACCCGGTGGGCCCTACTGGCTGAATGTTGTTGGGTCAGATGCAGAACTAGCGGCGGTGCTATGGGGCACCAGACAAAATTTTGCCTAGGGCAACAAATTGGCTAGTGCCGGCTCTGTGCTGGACAATACGAAGGACATCGACATTGGTGAGTTCTAATTGAAAAAACACGGTAGTTTAGTAAAGTACAGTGTTTTTCCAAAAAGTTGCAATCTCAAATGGCCGATATCAGCTGAGATTGATCTCGGCTGACATCAGCAAAAACACGAATGTTAGTAAATATACCCCTATGTGTGTTTGCACATTGCCAGTACTGTTTTACTTATCATGCATAAGTTCATGATATTATTTCATTTATGTATGTTTGAATATTGTTATTGCTCATTCTGTAGTTTGTGTGGTGATACAAAATCAGTTATGGTCAACCTGATACTGTGTCAAAAGGGATAGACAGTGCCCTAAATCTTAAAAATTAGTTAGCATACTGCAGTTATAGTACCTACACACACAAATCTCCTTTCTCCTACTATGAACCCTTTTTTCTCCATCTCTCCTCTCCAGTTTTACAGTGGCTCCCAACATAAAATAAAATATTTATTACTAGAATGCAATATGAAGCAGCAAAATACTTATGCACTCAGATACACAAATCCCCCCACATGCCACTTTAGCTGACCAGATGCAGTTGATCACCTTTTCCCATTTCAGACCTTTGCTCCCCAAACAGAAAGGTTCATGGGCTCAAAGGTTGGTGATGACTTTCTCCATCTGTATTGCTGTGCTTGATGTTCTGTATATTAAATACACAAATTACTGAAACATTTCATTTTTCTTCCCATTAGACTTGCAAGAATAACAGAATTGCAGTAGTATATATCCAAAGTAGGCCTGATATAAAATTATATGATACCCATATACCTTCTGGTTTCATTACATTCAATAAAATTCCTAGTCAAGCTGCTTTTGTAGCAATACAGTATGTGTTCTAAATTAATATATTGTTAAATGTTTCTGATGCTAGCATATAATATCTAAATGGGTTGGGTATGGAATACCAAAAGTGACATCCTGACGGTCAGAATGCCGACAGCGGCATCCAGACAGTCAGGATCCTGACACTTATTACAAGGTAAGCTAACCCTACCCCTTACACTCCCCCTAACCCTCCCTACTCGCAGCCTAACACTAACACTCTCCTCCTGTAGCCTAACCCTAACCTCCCCCTTAGTGGCTAACCCTAACCACCCCCTGCTGCCTAACCATAACCCTCCCTGCATATTTACATTTGGGATTCCAGCATCGGGATTCTCATCATTGTCAGGATTCCGGTACCGGTGTTCTGACCTCCAGTATGTTGAACGTTGGGAAGCCAACTACAGTAAATCCAATCTAAACATGTTTAACTAGATATTAAAATTAATATAATACCATCAGAGTGCATCAAATGATTATGGCAAAGATTGCCTAGAAAGTGGCATTTGATTCATCATGGCCTTTGGTATTTTTACTCAATCACATCCAAGCTCCTATACCAGCTCAATAATCTTTTCAAACGTTGTAAAAAAAAAAAAAAAATTACAAATGCCAACTAAAGCAACATACTCTAACTTCAGCATCTAAGGTTCAGATTTCAACTATTCAAATTAGATTAATTAATTAATACGATTAATCAGGCAGTACGGATGGTGTAATGGTTAGCATTACTGCCTCACAGCACTGAGGTCATGCGTTTGATTCCCACCATGGCCCTAACTGTGCAGAGTTTGTTTATTCTCCCCGTACTTTCGTGGGTTTCCTCCGGGTGCTCTGGTTTCCTCCCACAATCCAAAAATATACTGGTAGATTAATTGGCCTCCAACAAAAATTAACCCTAGTGTAACTGTGTCTGAGTGTAAATGTGATAGGGAATATTGATTGTATGCTCCATTGGGGCAGGGACTGATGTGAATGGGCAAATAATCTCTGTAAAGCGCTGCGGAATATGTATGCACTATAAAAATAACTGGTAATAATAATATATAAATTAACCTATATAAATTAACCCAAATTTCTTGGGTGTCTAAAATCTCCAGTTAATTTCGCAGCAAATTATCTATGCAGTTGTCTTATATAAGAAAAAATCTAACTCTGCATTAGGCTAATTACCTTTAATACTATAATAAATCATATTTTAGAAGAAACTACAAATCAACTCAGGATCAGATTGATAACACAGAGTGCACATCACACAGAGCTGCAATGTGACCTACCTTCGCTTAAGGATCACTCTGCAAGTTGCTAAGATCTGATTTTCCAGAATATTTATTCTTCTATTGGATCTAGTAGGATTCATTAGACTTTGTTTTAGTGCAACCCTGGGGCTGGACATTATCAGCATGCAAAGGATCTTGTTTATTGACTAATATACTGTTATCCATTGCGGCTTGATATCCCCGGAGGAAAACTGACACACTTTCATATGGTTACTATAATACATGTCTATACACAATTGTCCTGATTTAATAAAACCAAGCTTTGAAGGAAGGAGGTCATCTTTGTGACAGTGGGATTTTGTCAATTAACTGAGATCATTGCCAGATCTAGTTTTACCATATTTAGGGAGAAATACAACATACTTGCTTGAGATCTTTGAGATACACAGCTTTCCTATCCATTAACTTAATATTTATCAACAATAATAATACAAAGTATCTAAACTCATTAAGCACACACACTAATGTTGTAATGTGAATATTTATGGTACTGCTGTAAATGGTATATTGAGCAACTATTTGTATATAATGTACCATGATTTTATTTGATCTATACACGATTGCCTCAAAATACATGTACATTTCATGTGTTATACTGTATGTATTTCATGTATTACACTAAAAGTACATGGACATAATAACAGATTTATATATTTTTGGAATTCAGCTCTGTGGTTTCTTTCTAATTAAATAGCAAAACCATAAGATAATCCCTTTTTAATTAATTGGCTTCCTTTTTCTGGATCTTACAGGTTGTGTCCCATATCCAAAAATCCAATATTCTAAACATTCCGATTTACAAAAGTTTTGGAGCACAACTGAGATAGTGACACATTTGCTTTCTGATAGTTCAGTGTCCTGTACACAAACTTTGCTTCATGCGCAAATTTATTAAAAGCATTTTATTCGTTTTGGCAATCGTCCAAATCCATTCTACATGGCTCAATTATCTCTTTTTGCTCAAAGAGGAATAAAGATATACATAAATCATATATAGATACTTAATCTAAATTGACTGAAGCATTCCAACAATACAAATTGGCTCCTAGCTTAGGAAATAAGAATCATTGGGTGACATGTAATAGGATGCGATTTTAGTAAGATTCCAAAATTGCCCCCTATTGCATGTTTTGAAAGCATTAATTTTTTGTTGAAATCACAAATGTAATAGGATGCAAATTTGGGAGTGAAACATGCGATGTCATGCAATTTGTCGCGATATTACGACCCAGTAATGTGCGCTTTTCTGACCAACCATAATGCGATTTACAACACCACCATTACACACAAGCAAAGAACCCCACCTATTGGCTGAGCTAAGTCCCCTGAAATCTTCATAACACACCCTATATAAAGGGCTCCAGCGCCATTTTGCCCTTTGTTAGGCTGGGAGGAGTGTAAGATGGAGAGTAGAGAGAGCAAGAGAGGCAGAGAGAGCAGCATGGAGAGAGGCAGCATGGCGGCAAGGAGGGCAGTGGCTGGGAGGAGTCAGGAGAAGCAGGCTCAGCATGAGGAGCAGGAGGAGGCTGATGCTGGAAGCAGGAAAACTGACACAGAGGACAAGGATTTTGAGAGGGAGCAGGAGGAAGAGCTGGAGGAGCCTCTCCTTAGTGACGTCAACTGGCAGGAGGAGGAGGATGATGGGGGCCAGTTTGAGGAGAAGGATGCCGCAGAGGAGGGTGAGGAGGATGAGGAGGGTGAGTAAGGCCCTATGCCAGGGGGTAATCCCAGTGGTCACCATGTGTGTTTATCCTATGAGGAAAACTGTGCCCTAGTCAAGGCAATGGTGCCAGTTTTTTATCAGCTTTTGGGGAAGGATAACCACTGCACTAATATGGTGCGTAAGCGCAAAATGTGGGAGGAGATTACAAATGCAGTTAATGCGGTTAGCATTTTGAAGCGAAAAGTGGTGAACATTAAAAAAAGATTTAACAACATAAAAAGACTGCTCAAAATGAGATGGCTGCATAGAGAAAGGAGGCCAGATGCACAGGGGGAGGTACCAGTGCACCCATACAGTTTATAGCCTACGAGGAACACCTTAAGTGAATAATACCGCCATAGATACTTCCCGGGCTACACATAGCTGCTACTGAACATTTTTGCAGATAAAAATACATTTACATTAACAAACTATGCTAGGTACTCTTGCTATGTGTTTTACAATGTAGTGCTGTGGTGTGGCACTGCACATCCCAGCAAGGTGCTGTAATGTGAACCTATGCTGGAAAATATTTGTTTAAAGCTTTAGCTGGTTCTTGTAGTTCCACAGCAGCATGTTTTTTATTAGTCAAGAACTACACATTGTAGTGGTGTATAGAATTATAATGTAGTATTTTATTTTTTCTTAGACATAACCTAATAAGCTACATTAATCATGTTTGGCACAAAAAAATATATGTTTTTGGGCAAAATACATTACAGATAAGACTGACCATAAATGTTTTTTTAAGATTGTAAACATGTTGAACATTTTTAATGAAACATTTTCACATCTGAATCTGCATGCTGCAAATAAGTGTGGATAATGGCATGCATTTAATCTGTTTACTCCTATGTCTTATAGCACCACATCAGAGGGGAGGCGGTCAAGATCCCTCTGGATGGGATCCCGGCGGTCGAAATACCGATGCCGGAATCCCGACCAGCACAATCCCGACATATTCTCCCTCCGTGGGTGTCCACGACACCCATAGAGGGAGCCGGGTTCCGCTCGCCACCCCTGTCGGGATTGTGTGGTCGGGATTCCGGCGTCGGTATTTCAACTGCCGGGATCCCGTCCAGCAGGATTTAGTACTGATCCCCATCAGAGAAGGGGTCCTGCTACACAGAGGTGCCAACGTGTTTGTCTGGATGTAGAAGCTGCTGGTGAGTTTCTCCTGTCAAAAAGATACAAAACACACCATAACTATCATACCATTATGTTGGCAGGAAGATTCATACTGGAAACACCACAGAAAGACTCCGAAATGTCCACAAACATAGTAATTTATATATAATTAGACCCTAGCAAAGGGACTGTGTTATTTTCCTTATTTACAGAGATTGTCACATTAATAATGGCCAAATCTGGCACCCTATATCATCACATATTTATGCAAAGATAACTTGTACTTCTTTTTTTTTTTGGTTAAAATACAAATTTATCACATCTTGATAAAAAGTCACATACTCCCAAAACATATGTTCATGTTAATGTGCTAAATGAAAGCATGGTTGTGTAGAAGGCCATGGGAAGATGTCACCATAATTGATAACTTACACCCAAATTTGCAAATTCAACATATATTTACCTATCTCAACATATTCACAGGAACAACACAGCAACACCAGCAGGCACAGGTTCAGGTACACCGGAGTGAAGAGTACCTTGAAATTATCTGGGAGCCAGTGGAGGCATTTCCTACAGAAGAACAAGCCATCCTATAATTCCGAAAGCACCTTCAACTATAAGTAGTTTCTCAAGTACACCTATAAGTACCTCTCCTACTACTCCCTCATGCCGTAGTGTAAGAACAAGGGGTGGGGTCCCAAAAATAGGCAAGTCTGCTTGCAGCAGGTCACAAAGCAAAAAATAATGTGCCTCAACATTTAAGATTAAGGTTTCTGTCTTTTTTGTATTGTGTTTTTCTATATTTGTAATGTTTAAAACTTAGGACTCATTGTAATCTTTTTACCCATGTTTATGCACAATTACTTTACAGTAAAAAGTTTTGGAAACTACACCTATGCATTTTGACTAAGTAATTTCTGTGGTACATTTGGCAAATGTAGGTTGTTTCTTACTGAAAAAAGCAAGGCCAATGTGGAAGCACATATATAACAGAGTATGGGTTAAAATCCATCTCAATACTGACATTTAATCAATGTTTTAGATTTACATATGTAAAAACAATAACTTACCAGCATGTATGTATACATTCAAGCAGCAGATACAGTATGGGCAAACTTCTTAGGGGTGGGCCACATTACCCTAAACATTTGGAAGGGAAAAAAAATATATGTTAATGGACATTGACTGTAAGGAATATGGGGTTTTTGTTTTTAAAATGAAGCAAGGAAATTCAAGCAAATTACCTGAGAAATACAGCCGTATAATCTCATTCCGAATCAAATCCCCCCTCTGCGTAATCCTATTTGCACCAACTCGTGTAGGTTCAGCCTCCTCCACGACTGCTGCAATGCTTTCCTCTGCATAATTGTCTTGGCCCAGGGCAATGTTATACAGCATGCAGCAAGCCTGGACAATCATCACTACTTTGGGTGGTTGATAAAGTAGTGTACCTGATGACCGGTCCAAACACCTAAAACAACTTTTCAGCACCCCAAAATTGCGCTCCACAACATTGCAGGTGGCAATGTGTGCATCGTTATATTGGTGCAGTGAAGGGCCTTGTGGATTATGCAGAGGTGTCATGAGCCACGGTAGACACGCATACCCTGAATCCCCTGCAAAACATAAGTTGTATTTGTTAATGATTATTTACAGCTGTTTTCAGGTATTTGTTACACACTAAGGCAGGCATGTCCAAACTGCGACCCTCCAGCTGTTGTGAAACTACATATCCCAGCATGCTCTGACACAGTTTTGCTGTCAGAGAATGCTAAAGCTTTGTCAGGGCATGCTGGGATGTGTAGTTTCTCAACAGCTGGAGGGCTGCAGTTTGGACATGCTGCACAAAGGTATAGTTAATTACCAGACCCTAACAGTCAGTTATTACTACACATAAGCACAATCATTAGAGGAATGTAAGTTGACTTCATGGCACAAATAAGTGTGTTACTGACCAAATAAGCACACCATTATGGGTCAGGGTCATGCTGCATTATTAGCCATTAAAACAGTACTTTTAAAAGGACATATTAGGAAACAAATAAAAAGATACATTGAATGTACCTACCAAGTAGCCATCCCTCAGGCATGGTGTGCTGCTGGATGCCTTCCCAAAGGGATGAGTGACACAGGATATAGACATCATTGCAAGACCCTGGGTAACCTGCTGCAACCACACTGAGAATTCTAAGGTTAGCATCACACACCACCTGCACATTGAGGGAGTGATGCCCATGTCGATTGACAAAGACATACCCCCTCACGTGTGGTGCCCGAATCCCAATGTTGGTGCAGTCTATGGCCCCCAGCACATTAGGGAATGCTGAGAGCCGATAGATTGCCACCTTCAGGTCCTGCCACTTAGAACTTGGGAATGTGATATATGTGCACCACAGCTTCTTCAAGGCATATAACATTGAGTTAAATGCCTTGAGAAAGTGGCTTGTGTAACCCCCAGTGACCAAGAACCCACAGACTGAGTGGTGCCTGTGGCAAAAAAAGTGCAGGGCACACATTAATATTTGCAGCCAAGACACTGCATAGTTGGCAGAGCATTATGGTTCCAAACCATGTCTCACCTGCTCATATAAGCTCAAGAGGTTTGTGCGGTTCAGCCGAAACATCTCCACCACCTCTTGATCTGAGAGGGAGTCCAGGTACACCCTTGCACGGTACCTATGTGATGCACGAAGTGGTCTGGGGACCTGGATCTACGTGAAGCATGAAGTGGTCTGGGGACCTGGATCTGGTCCGCAGCCTGCGCCCTCCTCCTGCGCAGCTCCTCCAAACGTGCAATATCAAATACACACAGCTCAACTCCTGACTGCAAAAACTCCATTGCTCAATCCCTCATAGGTGCTCTGGATGATGTAGGGGTATTTGTAAGGGTGTTTTTGATGAAAGTATGGCTCACCTGTGCAAAATGTAACCTTTTGTTTTTTTTAGATGGTGGAAGTACTCCAAATCGCCTATCTCTACCTGGTCTGTTTTGTGTGCGGTTTTTAGTCAATTTTTAAGTGCGATTTCCAAAATCGCATCCTATTACATTTGCGAGTTGTATACTTTTGAATGGGAAAACCTCTGGATGCGATTTGAAGAGTGAAATTAAATCGACAGGTGAAAATATGCGATTTTCTCTGGGAAAAATGCAAATTAGAGTGCAATTTGCATCCTATTACATTTATGATTTACTCAAAACAGGCGATTTTGGCTGTTTTTTTGACTTAAAGTCTCAAAAGTCTAAAAATCTCATCCTATTACATGTCACCCATTATCTTCACTGTAAATTGTTGTTTGATACCATGTTGTCTCAAATTGAAGCTAAAGTTACCTTTCTCTCCAAGTGTAAATTTGATAGGTTTGGGAATAGATCCAGCAGGCTGTTGTCCAATTTATTGTGAGGGCAAATATCGTGAGGGCAACGATCGTGAGGGCAACGATCTTCTACAAAACTCCAGTCTTTGAAACACCCTAATGGCACTATTGTGAAGTCTGGTAAGGAAATCTCTGAGGTTCTTCATTCATTTTGCACCGATCTTTATAGGGCCCCTCACATTGACACTGACAACAAAGACCAGTGCATTTGCCACAACTTACAGAAGATATGGCATCTTCTTTGTTAGATCCCATCTCTAAAGAAGAGGTCCTTAAAGCAATAACACGGCTTAAATCAGGTAAAGTACCTGGCCCAGAAGGGATGTCCAATAAGTGTTATAAAATTATTGCCCCCAAGAGTGGGAAGGTTTTACAGTCAATGTTTAACTCTTTCCTATCTGGTATGTCCCCACCACTATATTTTAATTCTCCACTGCTTAAAATCTTACCAAAACCAGGACATGACCCTTCTCTTCCGGAGTCAAACCGACCAATATTTTTACTAAACACTGACTATAAGATATTCACCAAAAATTTAGCAAACAGACTTAAAATATTATTGCCTATGATAATTCATAGGGGCTAAATTTGCTTCATTTGGGTCCAATATTCAACAGTAAATATTAGGAAAGTTTTGACAGTTATGCAATGGTTACAGAGCTCTGATGCCCCTGAAGGTCAAGTAATCCAATCACTTGACACCAAAAAGGCATTTGACCTTGTGACGTGGGAACATCTTTTTGAATCATTGAAACGATTTGGGTTTCCTGAAGGCTTTGTCACACTCCTTTTGACTCTTTATTCCGGGGCCTCCTCTCACATTTTAAGCAATAACTATTTATCCTCTCCATTCACGATACATAAGGAACAAGGCAAGGCTGCCCTGTATTACCACTCCTATTTGCACTCACCCTGGAGTTGCTGTCAACCACATTACGGGCTTCTAGCTTTTTCATGGGTATCAGAGTCTGTGACCAGGAAGTAAAGCTAAATTTGTTTGCAGATGACATGCTTTTATACATTTCAAAGCCACAGTCATCTATTCCAACCATAGTTGACCTGATTAATTTGTTCGGTTTCTTTTCGAAATTTTAAGTAAACTATTCTAAAACTAGAATTTTACCATTGACTCTAACACAAAATGTCACCTACTGTACTCATTGTCACAAATTTCTATTTGTCATACAACCTTGAAATATTTAGGAATTATGATTATATTAAAATTAGATTCTTTATATACTGCACTGTCAATTTTAAACCAGTTTTAGCTTCAATCGGTACCCTATTAGTAAACTGGAAAAATGTATCGCTATCTTTGACAGGACGTATTGCGGTGGTAAAAAGCATAATATTCCCAAAATTGTCATACCTACTCCAAATGTAACCCCTTTCTTTATCTAAACAAGACTTGAAAAACTGTAATTCACTATTCTCTAAATTTGTTTGGGCCGGCAAAAAAAACAAAATTCATTTAAAGAGACTTCAACTTTCTAGATCGGATAATGACTTTGGCCTACCAGATATAACAGCATTTTCACAGGTAGCCCACTTTTGATATATAAATGACTGGCTGACTGGTCGATCGGTGTATCAGGGACGTGCAGTCAGGGGAGGCAGGGGAGGCAGTGCCTCCCCTGTCATTAATGATTAAAAAAAAAATACAAAGAAGATATTTTTAACACATATTCTGTGTCATTAATATCTGTTTTGTATTATTCTAATCATATAGCAGTGCAAATGCAGACAAATATGTTTGGGAGGCAGAAAGAGCACTGCCTCCCACTGACAATATTGAAGGAGCTGAAGTGGGGGGCGGGGCCAAGCTCCGGGCTGTAAAAGCCCATTAAAAAAAGCATGAGAAGCGGCACTAGTATTAGTGCCTCAGTCAGGTCCGGCCACTAGAGGGCGCTGCACGCTGCCAATACTGACTTGCATTCAGCATAGGTGAAGACAGTGCCCGGTGCTCTTCCTCCTGCAAGGGGCCAGCGCAGATGACCCCTGCAATGTTCTCCACAGTCCAGGCAGCTCTGCATCCGGCTCTTGGCAGTGTCGCACTCATGTTGTAAGGATGAAGCGACGATGCCTCAGAGGAGCCATGACAGCAGAAAGAAGATAGCCATGCTTTGTAAGTACACTATGGTACTGAGGAAGCTTAGCACAGTACTAGCTGTGGGTGGGGGAAGGAAAGCCATGAGTTGAGGAGCTGGCTGGTTTTATTTTTGTTTTTTATTTGGGGGGGGGGAGGGGTCTGGCCTGGCATCTGATACATTGCTGCTTGGTGTATGCTGGGTTTTCCCTCTCTCAGTTGGATACACTGCAGTAAGGATGTGCTCTGGCTCCCTGCTGTCCCAAAACCTTTCCCCTTCTTTCTCCTCTGACACCTGCCTCCTGACCTGAGATCTCATTTCAAGGTTAAGTATCCGTGGAGGCAGTGTATTAATGTTAACTAGGAGGTGTGTTAACTTGTGTTGTGCTGTGGGGTGTACTGAAGTGTCTCTAGGGTGGGGTATTGTGCTGTGGGGTGTACTGAAGTGTCTCTAGGGTGGGGTATTGTGCTGTGGGGTGTACTGAAGTGTCTCTAGGGTGGGGTATTGTGCTGTGGGGTGTACTGAAGTGTCTCTAGGGTGGGGTATTGTGCTGTGGGGTGTACTGAAGTGTCTCTAGGGTGGGGTATTGTGCTGTGGGGTGTACTGAAGTGTCTCTAGGGTGGGGTATTGTGCTGTGGGGTGTACTGAAGTGTCTCTAGGGTGGGGTATTATGCTGTGGGGGTGTATTTATGTTTGCTAGGAGGGAATAGTGTGATGTGGGGGAGTATTAATGTTCTCTAGGAGAGTTACTGTGGTACAGTATGTAGATGTGTTAATGCTTTGTGTCGTGGTGATATACAGTGTTATTGTTGTGGGTGGCAGGGTGTCTACTAATGTTATCTTTGAATGTGGGGTGTATTAATGTTATATATATATATATATATATATAAATAAATATATATGTAAAGCGCTGCGGAATATGTGTGCGCTACATAAATAACTGGTAATAAAAATAATATAGTGAGTGTGTGTTATCCAGGCAGCTGTGTGAAAGAATCACTGCACTTTCTAGCATAATGTATTTACTGGTACAATGTTCCTCCTAT
Source organism: Pseudophryne corroboree (assembly GCF_028390025.1). Classification (NCBI taxonomy): domain Eukaryota; kingdom Metazoa; phylum Chordata; class Amphibia; order Anura; family Myobatrachidae; genus Pseudophryne; species Pseudophryne corroboree. Next base: position 773,812,411 of record NC_086445.1, read on the forward strand.
AGTATCTGGCTTCAAGTGAAACATTGTGATTTATTATGTTCTATATATTAAAAGCACAGCCTTTTCTGAAGTTTTATTTAATTATTGTTTTATAAACCAGAGTTATTTTTTTTCTGAGACGGCTACTGGAATACACAACATTATTGAGCAAATAGATTGTTTTCTCTGTCTGCCTGTATCCTAACTTTCCAGCATGGGGCTGATAGTATTGTCATACTTAAGCGAAGGTTCTCTCCCCGCAGCTCAGTGCTCGGATCCAAGCAGGCATGGCAGCTAATGCACCACTACAGACCGCTCTTGTACCACTAAGAGCCTCAGGGGAGTGACCAGATGTCAGCTACATTAGGGGTTATCCTTCCGGCACTTACCCGTCTGTACTGGGAGATGCAAGTAACTGACCATTCTCAGATGGAAATTATACCTGTCCCACATAATGTCACACTGCAGCTGGCTGTGGAACTAGAAGTCCCAGCACACTTTGACTCTGGTTGGATACACTATATAACGATACGAACCCGGCATACCAATAGGGCAGCCTTCACCCCAATCTGTAACCTGGCTTGTCTGCCCTCCTGAGGTGTAGCGACCCCCTTCACATATGCAAAAAATGAGGCGGCACTCCAAGGCTTGTAGGCCCTCATTCCGAGTTGTTCGCTCGCTAGCCACTTTTAGCAGCATTGCACACGCTAGGCCGCCGCCCTCTGGGAGTGTATCTTAGTTTAGCAGAATAGCGAACGAAAGATTAGCAGAACTGCTACTAAATAATTCCCTGCAGTTTCTGAGTAGCTCCAGACCTACTCACAGATTGCGATCAGCTCAGTCCGTTTAGTTCCTGGTTTGACGTCACAAACACGCCCTGCGTTCGGCCAGCCACTCCCCCGTTTCTCCAGACACTCCCGTGTTTTTCCCTGACACGCCTGCGTTTTTTAGCACACTCCCAGAAAACACTCAGTTACCACTCAGAAACGCCACTTTCCTGTCAATCATTCACCGATCAGCAGTGCAACTGAAAAGCGCCGCAGAATCCACAGCAAATCTGCTAAGTTTTTAGTTAAATAACTAAGTGCATGCGCCCTACGTGCCTTGCGCATGCGCAATTAGCAACAAATCGCAGCACAGCGAAAATCGGCAACGAGCGAACAACTCGGAATGACCCCCGTAATACAGTGAGATACTTTAGTGCACACACATCAGTGCAAACACGTCAACGTTTCGGGGAATGATACCCCATCATCAGGATAACAAATTCAAGTGCAGAAAAACAAATTTACACTTACAATCACCTCCATTCTCGACAGAGTCCCGGGACGGCATCCGGCGGTGAGCAGGAACGGAGGTGATTGGGGTGGTGGGGCTTCCCACTTTCAGATAAATTCTATCCCTGGGCCGACTGGTTTGGGGGGGTGTTTAATATGATTGCAGGGGAACACCACACCGAGGGGGCGCGGGGGGGGGGGGGGTTTGGCGTGAATTAGGCAGTGCCTCCCCGGCCACTGACTTCACTGCACGCCACTGCGGTGTATACCTGCCGCCCTTTTGCATTTACCCAGGAATCTAATTCCTACAGAAATATATGCAAATGTCTTATTTAAGGAATGTTATACTACCTGGCGAACTATCAATAGAACATTTGATAGAAACTATACTAGCTCTCCTTTTACCACTCTTTAGGGTAACCCAAGTTTTACTCCTGAACTTTATAACAGCATATTCATAATGTGGAAACACAAAGGTATTTAAGCGATTAGAACAGTCTTTGATCATGGAGGCACTGTATCCACATTTGCGACGTTAGGTAACTTGTATTACCTAATACACAATTTTTTATGTTTTTCCAGGCCCAACATTTTATTTTAACCCAATCTCCAGCCTTTTTTTTACCATGCCTGAGTCTGATCCAATTACTTCCCTGATATCAAAAAAATATGAAATGCGTTATCGCATAAAGGGGGTGATTCCGAGTTGTTTGCTCGCTAGCTGCTTTTAGCAGCATTGCACACGCTAGGCCGCCGCACTCTGGGAGTACCTCCAGACCTACTCACAGATTGCGATCAGCTCAGCCCGTTTCGTTGATGGTTTGAAGTCATACACACGCCCTGCGTTTGGCCAGCCACTCCCTCGTTTCTCCATACACTCCCGCGTTTTTCCCTGACACGCCTGCGTTTTTCCGCACATTCCCTGAAAATGGCCAGTTTCCGCCCAGAAACACCCACTTCCTGTCAATCACACTCCGATCACTTCAACGATGAAAATTCCTCGTTCAGACGTGAGTAAATCTACTAAGTTTTGTGCTAAAATATTTAGCGCATGCGCACTGCGTATCATGCGCATGCGCATTTTTGCCTTAATCGCTCCGTTGCAAAAATCGGCAACGAGCGAACAACTCGGAATGACCCCCAAAGTACCTCTATTCTAATCTCTTGTTGACCAAGAAAGACATGTCCAGGAACTCTATATGCTTAAAATGGGCTGATAACATTCCTCATCTTTCTACTTTGCTATATTCACTTGAAACACTTGCAACCTGCTTACCTACAGGAGACCCACTTAAAAGTATTAAATATGGCTTATGTATCCCAACTACAACGCAGTTATTTTGTTCCAGAAGAAACTGGATAATGCTCTAAATGTGGTGCCCAAAAGGCAACCTTTTATCATAACTTCTGGAAGTGTGGCAAAATCAGAAAATTTTGGGATAAATTGATTGGATATATCAATTCCCTTTTTTTTCTATTATTATCTAAGCATCCTCTCCCATGTCTCTTCATTTATTTTACCAATTGGGACCTGGCTCCCAAAAAGAAAAAAGTTATACCATTATTAACAGTCATTCTTAACTTAGCTAAAAAAAAATGTTGCAATGTTAAGTGTAGACTTGTGCCTTCTCGGGGTCCATTTCTTCACCAAACCCAGCCAAATCTCATTCTGATTCCTAACCCTCTGTTCCACGTTCTCTATGTAACCCATCTGTGTTACCCATGTCTGTCTACCCCTCCCCTTTAGATTGTAAGCTCTCACGAGCAGGGCCCTCTTCCCTCATGTGCTTATATACTGTTGGTCCCCAAAATGGTGCACTATAATACTATATATACTGCTCACAAAAATGCCGCACAGATATGTAATGGATACTTGCAGTGACACAGAGCTGCAAGATACAGCAATGGCCTACTGTACAACTATATACTGTTAGTCACCAAAATGCTGCACTGTAATAATATATACTGCTCACAAAAATGCTGCACAGATAAGGAATGGATACTTGCAGTGACACAGAGCTGCAAGATACAGCAATGGCCTACTGTACTGTATTACTATAATTATTATATTCTGGTGGTCCCCAGTCCCCACAATGCAGCACACTGATCAGATATTTGCAGCACACTGAACACAGATATGGAGCGTTTTCAGGCAGAGAACGTAGATATTTTCAGCACACTGAGCACAGATTATTTGCAGCTCACTGAGCACAGGTATTTGCAGCACACTGAGCACAGATTACGGAGCTTTTCAGGGAGAGAATGCTGCCACGTCCTCTCCGTTCAATCTCCAATGCACGAGTGAAAATGGCGGTGACGAGCGGCTCCTTATATAGAATACGAATCTCGCGAGAATCCGACAGCGGGATGATGACGTTCGGGCGCGTTCTGGTTAACCGAGCAAGGCAGGAAGATCTGAGGCTGCCTCGCACCCGTGTAAAATAGGTGAAGTTCGGGGGGTTCGGATCCCGAGGAACCGAACCCACTCATCTCTATCAATAAGGTAGTTAAAAGACAGAATTAATTTGTTTTATTGTTATTGTAAAAACATCAAACATTTTATTAACCAGAACATTGCCACTGTAAGTCATATGACAATTTTTGGATGAGACTGACAGTATAATTTACAAATTATTAAAAAAAAAATCACAATTGCATTAATCATAGATTTAAAAAAAGACAATTAAGCTAAATATGAATTATAATGAACAACAATAACATTTTACATGCAAAGGAACACATACTTACAAATACCTACTCTCCCGGAAAGTCTGTGAGACTCCGCATTTTTTGGATATGCCCCCTGGACCCCAAGGTGAATCTCCCTCTTTAGTGACGTGGACAGGATGGGGAGAATATACCGGGAATCAAGTGTCAGTAGGGTGTGGGTGGGGTCAATATGACTATTCACATAATTTTAGCATACTCAACTAAGGTATACAGTATTTTAAAGCCATCACTGACATTGTCTTTACTATAACTATATCTGCACAATTGCTTGTTTTTCATTTATTTTTGTATTGTAGTGTTGTGCACTATTATTTGTTTGCATCTTTGCAATAGATACAGTATGTATATATGTAAATTATATATATATATATATATATATATGTAGAAAGGGGTGCAAACAGCGCTAACCACTAAATTCAGATTCCCAGTTTAGCAAATTAGTGCATCTCGATATAATGAACTTCTCAATAAATTATACCACAATATATAAAATGTGTATAGAACAAGTGTAAATAGTGATCAATAATAGATAATAACACCCCTAAATCAAACAGGTGTCGCGACCAGATTTAAAAAAAGTCCAATTCACAAGGAGACCAGTTTAAAATGTTCTAGTAGTAAATCAGTCGCGCCTTCAGTGTTAAAAACAAGTAATTCAATCACGATATCCTCAGATAACATTCAAATGTGCGTACCGGACATAAGAGGGTCAAGCATCTTATACACAGTGTCTTTAAACGCAGGATCACTCGTATTCCTTCTCCTCTTAGACTCGTCTCGGCATTGGTGTAGAGTTTATACGTGGACGTGTAAAAAAAAAAATATATATATATATATACACGTTTCAGTAACTTTGCTCTTGAAAGTGATTAGGTGCTGATATGTGCAATATTCGCAATAAAGTGGCTCTGTGCAGTATAAAGTGCTAGAGTGCTAAAATATAAGAGCATTAAATAGATTCATGCCTATTGTGCTGACCCACTATAGGTAATGTGCTTATTTACCACTTTCTGTAGGTGCAACACCAATAATTAGTGAGCAAGATTTAGACAAGTTAAAACACAGCACTCACATTAATACTGCACTCAGTTAGATATTTCCCTCGTTCAATCAGCAATATTGGGATGCCTTAAAGATCAAAACAAAGCTCCCATATGGGAAAGAGAGAATCTCTGATAGTGTAGTATTGTTTAAATGAAGATTTTTAATAATAAAAAATGCATAGATGACAAGAAAAACAAATAGATGGACTCGTACAATTTTTAAATAAACATTATGCTTATCTGTTGTTTCTCATATAGAGAGCGGGGAGCCGGTAAGTGTCCGGTAGGTGGCCAACGCGTTTCGTCCCTTTTTGCCGTTGTGGGACTTCCTCAGGGGTCCAGGAATACGAGTGATCCTGCGTTTAAAGACACTGTGTATAAGATGCTTGACCCTCTTACGTCCGGTACGCACATTTGAATGTTATCTGAGGATATCGTGATTGAATTACTTGTTTTTAACACTGAAGGCACGACTGATTTACTACTAGAACATATATATAAATTCAACAATATTGTATACAGGGAGGCTATACAGTAACATTGTGAACTGCACTAAGGAGTTCATTCAGTAGCACTCGTAACTGCTGCATACATGCAGTACGGCCGATATCGTCTGTCTGCGCATGTGCAGCAGTGCTAAAACGTATGCACGGTGGTCAGAATGTGATCGCACCCGAGGAGGATGCAATCTAATTTTGATTGACAGTGGCAGGCATCAGAGGCGGCGTTGCTACACACAGCCGCTCCGATTTGGCTGTTCCTAACAATGCCAATCTGACTTTTTTTAATGTCAGATTGACATTGTCGGAAACAGGGATAAAACCTGTCGGATTTGGTCGCGATTCCGACAAAATACGTGGTTCCGTGGCTGTTCCGCCGATCCACGTGTTTTCCAACAAGTCGGAATTGCCAACTTGTTGGAAAACTGGCAGCCAAATTGTAAAGGTCGGAACAGTTTCCAACCTAAAAAAGTCAGAAACTGCCGTCTTGGCGACTGCAATTAAATACACCCCTTTATGTGCCTTTTTTGGAACTAAATATATTGCTTTATCTTGTTGGATTTTTTGATGATCTTCAGTTATGTCTATAAACATAAAGCATAGTTCTTTATTTTTATTGTACTGATATTCATCACAAAGCTGATCTCTCAATATAATTATATCCGATTATGAGATCACAGTTATAACTACAGGTAACACAAAACATGATAATATAAATATATTTCTGAAAAGCATAAAAGGAAAGCTAAAAAGATAATTTGTAAAAGGGACAGGAATACATGTACAAACCAATGTATCTAAACATAATTACTGTATATACTATATTTATATATCCACTACAGTATAATTTAACAATATTCCCCATACTGAGATGATAAAATTATGTGAACACAGCCGTCTTTACAGTTTGTTTTTGTTTCATATAATTGTATGGTATTTATTTGCATCATAATCTGCACAATGATCAGTGCAGTATATTATGTTGGTGCTTTAGAAATAATATAGGATAATAATAAAGAATAATAATAATAATAATAATAATAATAATTCTATTTTGCCTAGCATATGCCTACTCCTCTACTCTTAGCTCCCAGGAGATACCACTACAAACTAGAAGTGTACCTTAGTATAACAAAGGTGTAAAAATCTTAAAAGGTCTAAGGTGCAAAATTGCAAAGTAAAGAGGATCTCCTGCACCTTTAGGACCAACCACTTCATTTAATTAACACATTAAGGTTTACTAAAATACTGCAAGATTTACCTTTTTGTTTGCTAAATTAATAATTACTGTACTATTGTATGAGCAAAGCTTTTTACTAAATTTTTGTAAGTATATCAAGCAATCAGCTTCTCCACTGAAGGGTTACATTAGACACATAATGGGTCCATTGAAAGTATATGATGACACTAAGATCATCAGCTGTGAGTCATTGCAAAATCAAAGAGCTTTGTTAAGTGAAAATGGTGCCTCAATGAGCCCTCTTGAGCCTTTCATAAAAATTTAATAATCTCAATCTGCAAAAAGAAATTCTCATATTACACTACTTCCCAAAGTAAGCATGTTGGGGCATCTATTGTGCATTTTGCAAGAAACATCCTACCTCTTCACAAAACTTACTTTAGCCTGTACAAAATTGTACTATACAAATAACATTTTTCTTCATAAATTTTTATGCTTTTTTCTAAGTCACTCATAGCACATTTATACAAATTAATGCACTAGTTTGGGTCAAAGTTAATTTTGTGCTGGGCCTTGACCACGGTTATGCTTGTCAGGGAGATGTACAACTTTAGAGCAATGGGAAAAAACTTTTATGACTAGGGGCACTCTTAAAATTCTATGTTTATTTCCATTGTCCAATAAATAACACAGTAACCAAAACCTTCAACAAACTGTAAGTGGCATGGGGTAAATTTACTAAGACTCATGTTTGGTCATGATTGCATTCACAGGCATATTTTACCATTTTTCCAAACACAGAAACTCACCAAAGGCAAACACGAGAGTGCTCTATCAAATTGATCTACCAAACCTGGGCTTTCGGGCAAATCTGATCAAATACACCATCATACAAAATTGCAAGTATTTTCCATAGACATCAAAACAAAACTGAAATTTACCAAGATTTGTGTTTGCAAACCCGCCCAAAAATTATACAAATTCGGCCCAAAATTGTATTGAAATAGAAGTTTCAAAGACACTTCATCAGCAGCATGTTTGCATGTGTTCTAACTTGAATTGAGTGTGCACACATTTATTATCTCTGTAAAAGAGCTCAAATCAACTGAATTAATGTATCCCTGTTATAATATAACTGAATTGGCTACTATAGAACTACTGAGCACATGGCTGGAATACCAAAGCCTCTACCACCAGGCTGAAAGGACCTAGGGACAAGAAACTGAACAGGATGAGCAGGTTATGCAGGCCCCACAGATGTTGTGCAGGTGAAGCTTTTTTAGGTGGCATTTGGACCTGAATGCATTGTCTTATGGTGAGAGCATACAGATGTTGTGGCTCATTTCTAACAACATATGCTATCTGTATGACCAAGTCAAACTAAATTTAGACATTGATACAGCATGCTCATATTCTGTCTCAGGCATGAATAAACTTCTCAGTGTGTTGCACTTTCAGACTACTGGCAATTTCAGGTCTGTCATTGTAGAGTGCTATTGATATCACAATCCACCTTTTCCTGATACCTCAACCAAGCTTTAGTGCATTAAAACCTCTGGTTCACACCTGTATTTGATTTCCCTACCAGGAGTAACAGTACCTTGAAATCAAGGTAGTATTTTATAGCATTGCAGGCATGCCATATGTTCTGAGTGCTATTGACTGCACACACACTGGGCTGAGATCGCCTATGGGACATGTTTATTTAAATTATCACCATGACCATTCTACCAACATATAGGTGGTTTGTGATGCAAAACTTAAAATCATGAGTGCAGTGGTCAGCTATACTGGCTCATGTCACAATACCTTCATGCTCAGCAAGTCATCCATCCAGGACAAATTTGAGGCCAGACTAATGCCAGAGGGATGGCACTTTTCAATGTACCTTTACTGCAAAATAACATCGGTAGATGCTATTTGATTGACCAGAATCTATGTTACCATTCTAGGTGATTTAGGCTATGGCTGTTACTCCTGGCATCTGACATCATTGTTGCTTCCCGATGCCCATTCTGAGCATAAGTATGTTGATGAACATAAGGTCACTAGTTCATAGATAGAAATATGTTTCTGGCTATTAAAAACTAAGTTATGTTCTCTTAACAAATCTGGTGGCATTTTGTTGAATTCAATAAGTAAGATCTCTGACATTGTGCTCAGCTGCTACTTATTACATAATTTGTGGATGCAGCAACCACTCCCAGCTGATTATGTAATAAACATTAGCAGGCAGTGGAATTTGTTGTATCAGGTGAAACACTAAGCACAGAAAGAGGGAGGCAGGTCAGATATGAGTTAATCACACATCACTTCTCAGGGATAGTAAGTATAATTTACAACATATTTGGCTGGTGAGTAATTACACCTTTTTATTTTGTAATACCTTTTTCCACTATAAAAATGCTCTTGGGTTATTTCATAAAACGTACTTGATAGACCATAAAGGTTTTCTGTCCCATAAAATTTAAAAGACACCAAAAGCTTTCAAATTACCAATTATATTTGTATAGTCAAGCTATAAAATCAAACATTAAATAAAAAATTCCATTTTACATAGTTAATATTCTTCAATATTACAATGTTACGGTGTACCTGACACAACATTAACAAATACAGGTGCAAACGGAGAAAGAAATCACTCAGTTGTATGTCTGAGTTCAAACAAACTCTGCCTGAATGTGGATCTTCAGTGGTTCTTCATAATCGAAGTACACATCTTCATATGATGAGCCTGCCGCAATCTGCTGAGCTGCTTTGGCTTCTTTAGCCATTTGGGCCTTCACCCCCCTCTTTTTGCTGAACTACCTCTTCTTGCAGGTCTCCTCACTGCATTGATGGGCCTCTCAGCATTAACCACAGTGACAACCCCATCCCAGATCTTATTCTTCCTGTGTCTTCCTGGATTTGCGGGCAGCCTGTTGGGCAAAAAGCAGATTGTGGGGCCTTTTAACCTTAGTCACCAAGGCCATATTTTCTGCAAAGGAAAACTTGACATTCTGGCATATTTTTGTTTTCCTTCTATGGTTAGGCTACTCCTCACTATCTCTAAAGTATATCTTGGGGTCCAGGCATGCTGCCTCCTCCACCTCACTCTGCAGCAGCCCTAGCTTAGCCCCAGACATCCTCCACTACCTCCCACTACACAAACACTAAACACAAAAAAATATACAAGCCTCCACCACCACTACACTAAGCACACAAACACAAACACTGACATGACAAAGAACAAAAAATGTAGACACATGAAAAACTATACAACTAGTAGCACTCAGAAATCACAAGAAAATTCTCCAAACGAACCACAACTTACCTTCACTTTCCTCTCTCAATGCCTATCATTGAACCTACAATGTCTGCTAAGTTTGGGGTGTATTTGTACACGATAATGAAATGTGACACTTTCTACCAATGAAAAAACAAGCAGGTTCTGTGTAAACTTGTATTTTGCAAACACGTTCTGAACTACTCTCATATTTTGCAATTTATGGTAGTGTTTGGCCGTTTTCGACTAAAACACAGCTGAAAAACATGATTTCATATGCCATTGTAAAATACTATTCCGGAAAACATGATCCATTGTAAATTTCCGTTTTTGACAAAGAACAAATCTTCTTTGTCCTATTGATCACCAGCATGTTTAAACTTGAGCAATCTCAGGAAAAACATGATTCTTAGCAAATTTACCCCATGATCTCTTTGGGGTTTGGGATTTTAAGAGCAGCTGCCAGAAACAGTGCTAAATGTTTTTTATGCTCATTGTGATTGTGTAATCTGTAATTGTTGAGAGTGGATATCTATCAAGCTTGTTCCAGCTTCCTGTTTACAGTATGCCTCTTATTTTTCAAGACTGTAAAGGTGATATTTGCTGCAAATATAGCATCATTTTGCTGTAGACTGAAGACAAGAAGGATTTTCCTGTGCAATGATCCAACATCCAACATCTCTCCTACTGGACTACACATGCATGATGCTTTCAGAAGTCTTTTATAACTCTGTTGCTTCATCCATGGTATATACTGTAAATGATGTATGGACCCAACATTCAGTCCAAACCAAATACTAGTCAACCAGTTATTTGTCAAGTCTGTGTCAAGTCTAGTTTGCTGCTGATTACTTTTCTAATCTGTAGTGATTTCCTGTGTACAGACTTGTCTACATGCTGTTATTCTTTCTGCCTGACACTGCTTGCTTCACTGTGGTTTAGATTCTTGCAACTGTTTAAGACCATGCTCTTGTTGCTTGTTCTTGCATATATTAGACTGTTGGAATATATTTGATAATGCAACATGTCTTCTATATGCTATCTAGCTAATATCATTATGCATGCAAATATCATTATCTAATAATATCTGTATCATATGATACAAGTTTAAATAACCATAGAAAATATAACACATGTTGTATATCTACATATTTTTAATTTCTCCAATATAGGAACAATATGATTCAGACTTTTCAGCCCATAAATAATTCTTTATAATATCCAAAAATATCCACATGAGTAGCTAGTAAAGGATGGCAGAAATACAGCCACTGCTGCTGATTCTACCTACATCAATGATTCTTTATATCAAAGCATTATTTATTTGATGATTCAAGGGGAAAAACTTATTTTTTTCAAACTTTCGTGGATGGACCACAATAACTTAAAATAAACAGAGTTTCAAATGGTGCATTACCATTCTTTTATGCAGATCATACTTCCAAACTGTAAACACCATTGTAATGATTATGTGTCTAGCAGAGATGAGAAGTATAATGCATAACACAAAGACAATCTCCAAGATGGCAGTCCTGGCTGGGGACATATTGTGCCACAAAACCATGTAAGTCTTTACACTGATGTGTTTCAACTAGATAAAGTCTTTATCATGATATATGAATGAATTAGCTAATTTCTATTTAATATACCATAGTCCACTTAGACCTTGTACAAAGACCAAGATCATACAAAACTTTAAACATTACGAATGTTCTTAGAAGACTTCTGTTGGGTGGGCCAATACCATGGCTGATTTTACATAGAGCTCCTGCAGCCTTTTTCAGCTTTTCAGTCATATTTCACCATATTGCGGCCACAGATGCTTTATTCACCTCTGCTGCATTGAGGATAAGGCTAGACAAGTGTGGGTGTCTCTGCTGGCTCCCATGACTGCATATATACCAAGCATCCCTGTTACAGTAAATTGAGGCATATATCATGGCTTCCATATTGCCAGTGGGATCTGCTGCTTGCACACCGCTGCTGCACAAGGTAGCCTCTACTGATTGGGTCTGATTTTTCAAGACAGGGGCCACATCATCTAGAGCTCTCTTGCTGTGCTTCCTAGCTATGGCAATGTCCCCCACCCTTTTCTACTCAAGATTGCTGATGGTGATTTTTAATGCAGCCAGTATGCATAGGCTATGTTTGCTGCAACATGTTTCTCATCCAACTCTGCTTATAGGGATCCATGCTGTGACTTGTCACATCACAGCTAGTAGTGACAGTTGTTTTCACACTGCCAGCATTGAAAAAGAGAAAAGTTTTCGCCCAGCGCACCAAGAAATATCAGCAATAAGACTTGAAAACTACATGATAATAAAAAATTCAGAGATCTTAGTTTCATTAATTTGCAAAAATATGGTTACACCACAAGCCATGTCAAGGCTTCTCTGATAATGGTCGTCCCTAGTGCAACATGATATTACTGCCATCATTGAGTCTTCATATGCATTACTATTTTTACCAGTGGCTTTTGTATTGCTAGGCCACTGCTGGAAGGCTGGCATTGTCTATGCTTTCCCCCCTGCATTGTCACTATTTCATTTGTCAGTGTGTACATAACTCTTTCCAACCTTTGATATTATACCACGCAACCCTCCTTAATGCTCTATACTTTTCAGCATTTCCATTCTTTGTGGAAATGTTTGTATCTAAGCAACACCGGGGACCTACTGGCGATCACTCTCCTAAATTTAAAGATCAACCTGCTCCAGCTCCTAATCTTCCTGCATCTCCCTCCTCTTTAGAGATAATGTTTTAATTGACCAAATGGGAACACACTAATGCATATAATATACAGATGGTTACAATAAAAAGTATTTTATTATATTAAAAAACAACTTTAAAATATCATTAACACAGCACATATAAAACCCCACATAGGTATCAAATTAGTGTTTTTTTTGCAAACATACAAAAAGCTAATTCTGATGTGATTCTGATGTGCAAAACAGTAAATAGATTGACTTAGTAGCAATACTGTTACACGGAAGCAATTCCATGATAAAAAAAAATAGTAACAATTTTCATCACTTCAAACTCTTGGAAGCAAATTGATTACTATCAATATACAACTGACAATCTCTCCAGGTGATTGCTATGTTGTTATTAAATCAATGTAACACAAGTTGCTCTTATTATAGACTTCAAGCAGAGCACATATTTACAGTAGCTGTAGCCAGTGATTATATAGCTGCAAACACTCCTGAAATGTATTGAGAGTATATACCAGCAGAATTTCTGTGTAGAGTTTGTGTTACACTAAGCCAATATAATATGTACAGCTGACAATAGCTTTTTAAATATAACAGCAGAATTAGATAACAGTCCTAATTTATTCTCCTGGGTATGCACCACTTTGTTAGTGACTGGGAACTGGAAAGTACAGTTAATAATTGTGACTAACCTTTTAACAGCTCCATTGGTGATCCACAATAAATATCTCTACTTTTTTTACTCACTGCACTCATTTGCTGATGTTAGTCACTTGGTCTGTAGCTCAAATGTATTCGCATAATGCATAATGCCCCCTGACTGTGTTGGTTCTACGGCACCTGATATTTCAAATGAGTCCAGTTCCCTGTGCGTCCTCGGGTAGCTGTAGGAGTGTTGGATCCCAGGTGACTACTTGGATAGAGAACAAAGACCTAAACGCGTTTCATCACGCTCACATGACTTCTTAAATAGGACTCTTCAGCTTAGAGTAGCACCCCTCCCAACTGCCCTGATTGATTTTAACTAGTCTCTAGTACTTACAGACTGCACATTCAAACTACAGGAACAATGAAGATAAGCCCTACAAATTTGTACAATTGTTAGTTTTAGGAATGGATTTGGAGTGCAGGCCCCCTGGGATGGTATGGGTGGGCTGCCTTGGGGTGGCACACTATGACATTTAATTTAGCACTTTTAACACTCTGAATATATTTTTTTTTACTAATACTACACCTTTTTTATTATATTTTTTCAACACCTTTTACCTCTGTAACACTTTTAATACATACTGTAGCTTTTTGCTTCTTTCTTAACACTCACTAATACCTTAGTTTTCACTGGTGTACTGCCTTTGGGGTGGCTTGTTCTCACCATCTTGTTGGGGTCCCACACCCCAGATTCAAATGTAGTGTTAGGGATCCACCAGAGACAAGGTCACCTAGGCGCTGTTTCGTGGGCTAATATTTATTGACCAAAAATTTGCTCTATGATAGATTGCAGAGTTTGCTATACTTATTCTGACTAGCAGTTCTTGGTACTGAGGAGTGTGCATCTAAACTGTATTTTTTATTTCTTTATATACCTACAAGTCCCAGCATGGTAGCATCTCCTAATATATATATATATATAATATATATATACATGTAATTATGGTGTGCGGTCCAGGATTCCACTCCTCCATATATAGGAGTTGATGGTCTGGCTGAAAGACAATGAAAGGGGAGGTGATGGTGTGCTGAAAGACAATGCAAGTGTGAGCTGATGTATGGCAGAGAGATGACACAAGGGGGAGAAGATGGTGTGACTGAGAGACTTAGGTGGAAGATGATGGAGTGGCTGAGAAATGATGCAGTGTAATACAGTCCATTAATAACATTCATTAAACATACAAGTGAATATATATAGTGTATGAGTGGACTCTCACCAGATGGCATGGTCTATTGAAATATAAAGTAGAAAATTGCACAGTACTTACAGAGTGTCACAGGCATCCCCAGAAAACCGGCAGATCACAGGAAAGTCCAATTCCGTACTCCTGCACTAACAAATTTTGATACCAAATATATCTTCCTCAAGGCACCATTATTAAGAACAAACTGTACAAGGTGGACTTTGGAAGTGGATAATATTTAGTAACAGCACCAAAAGATACAGCAAGGGGAAGATGATGTGCCTTATAGATGTAGGGGAAAGATGATGTGTTCTGGGAGATAACTCAAGGGTCAAAAAGTAAAACAGGGGGCACAAATCTTGTTGAATCACTGTTGTATGATAATGATCTTGGTAATATTACTACTCAAACAGACATTTTCCATACATAAATAGTGAATACCAACTGAAGACGCCATCTATCCAGGGAGTATACATTTCTTCAGAGGTTCCCCTTTGTGAGAAACCATCATATAGGAAAGGTGCATATGGAATGGAAAGGAATGTTCCCAGAGTGATGAGAAATGGAAGCATGTCATGCTGTCATGCCCCATTTTCCATGTCCGCACCCCTTCCAGCATGTGGTCATGCTCATTTTTTGCCACGCACCTTAAGCGCACACACATTGTTTCAGAGGGTGGGTGGGGAGCACTGTTCTTTATCTTGCCTGGGCACTGAAGACCCTAGTGATTATGGTGGCCAATCCCGGGATCGGGATCAGCAGGATCCTGGGATTTAGGGCAAAAATTGTAGGGAATCATTCCCGGGATTGGAAGCTCCAATCCCGGGGATTGAGGGATCAGCGTTGAGCGTCCACAGGATGCTCAGACGCTGCCCAGCTTCCAGCTCCCCAGCACAGCGTGAGAGATCATGCTGCACCATCAGCTGCTGCAGGGAGCCGCCAGGAGAGATCATAGGTTGTTTCCCACCCGCCCGTCCCCCGGTATATGGTGAGTTATGTAAGCAGGGCGGGCGGGACGGGGTGGGGCAAGGGGGCGGCCACATAGCTAAAAACCAATCCTGGGTATCCTGTGAATCCCAGGATTGGCCATTTTTCAATCTCAATACCCGGGATGTAAATACTGGCCTGGGATTGGCTTCCCTACTAGTGATGCCTCTGGATTAGAGAGAGGCTATAATTATTAAAGAAGGAAGCCCAGAACATTTTTTAACATGGTTACCATATATTTGGACCCTTTCTCCATACTTCACAGATTCCCTACAAAAATGTTTTGCACTAACTACTTGGTTCATGGAGGTTTTACAAAATAGTGCCCCTTTCTTTACCTAAGGTACTTCTGATTATTATTTCTGAGCTTTGGGTTGATGCTGTTGAATAGTGGGAATGTTTATTTCGTATGATTTGATTTTCATTATGTAAGATATCATATACTGTTACTGTGGATTTATTATAAGTGCCTGTTCTATCCTTTCTGTGGTGGCTGTAAGATTTGTTTTGTTTCTTCTCAGAATTGAATACCTGCTGAGATGTATCAGTCATCTATGGAAACGTTCTTAAACATATATGCTATACAGTAAGTTACCATCCTGGCATAATTTTGAAAAATTAACCAGAGTGCAAAACCTGCACACCCCCGGCACCCTCTAAATTATGTTTTGGAGCTTAAAAGATTATTAACAGTTTTCCTCTGTAACTTCATATTGCTTCCTGTAGAATAGGAGTGAACTTCTATTCTTTTATTATGGTCAGTGCATATACTGAACTGTATATTTATTTGCCTCTGTGTTATCTGAGCCTTTTTGTACGTAAAAGCCTATATTGTTATTGTTATTAGTTGGAACTTAAATTGACTTTTATAACAACATGTTATTTGTGTATTAAAAACTTGCTTTGCTCTTTCAATAAACGCAGTACAAAAAAGCATAAACGCTGTAAGATACTCAAACATGACAACATTGTTACATAAACAAAACACTTTCAAAGGGTTCATGCCTTAAATAAAAAAAACTGAGTGAAAAACAAACTTATTGGGGAGAATTCAAATGTTTGAAAAGTCGGTTGGGTGTCTATTTTTTCCTGTCTATTAGATAGGAAAAACACACCTAACTGACTTTTCAAATAATTGAACATCCCCCATTTTGTTCCTTTTCATTTTAATAAATAACTATATAACTCATTTCTGATTTATGAATAGAATTCAGGGTCTTCTTTTTCCCCTACTTGTATTTGTAGAAACAAAATCTGATAAACATTTATTTAATTATTTCTATAAATGTACATCACCTCGCTAATCAAAATTCGTACAAAGCTTAAAAATTTTATAACAAACTTCTGATTTTGTGTGAAACTGATGACAGCAAAACGGAAGAGATGTTGATGGTAGGCACTTAGTTAAAAAAAAACTACAGAGGATGGAACAAACAAAATATGTCCTTTATTATTCTATTCACTTGACTATCCGGTGGTACCTTTTTAAAGTTAGTTAACCACCTTTCTGATCCACTCTCTGTAATTCGAGTGATGTTAATAAATTTCCAGACTTTGGACCCTATTCAGTAAGGATTGCAAATTCTGCTTTTTAGCAGAATTTGCAATTCTTTTGCTCACATGCTGGTGGCCGCACCATGCAGTGCAAGGCCGCCCAGCATGCTAATCACCGCAACCCCTCTGAGACCATGCTGAAATTGCGTATATTCCTTGAAATAGACCAATACAGTATTATCCAAATTTGTGCTCCATTGCAGTATACTCACTAAACCCTTGAACAATTTAATATACCCAATTGACAATTAAACTGGAAGAATAATCTGCTGTCTCTCCAGCCTTATGCCTTCCTGTCTGCTTGTCTCATTCCCTGTCTTTTTCCAGTCTCATCATCCCAGTGTGTCTCCAACTTAATGCCTCCATGTGTCTATGCAGTTTCAAACCCCATGTCCCTCTTCAGCATCATGCCCTCTCTTTTTCCAGCCTCATATCTACTACAAATGCATCTCCAGCCTCATGTACCCCTTGTTACTCCCAGCCTCTTGATACTCTGTATCTTTACCCTCAAGGCGGTCTGTGCCTCTCCAGCTTGCCCCATCCTCTCTAGTTCAATCTAGCCCCCACTGACCTTACCCGTACTTTTGTGGCTTCCTTAATGCACCTTAATGTTTGCCCATGCCGCCGCCAGCCCCACTATCTTACAACTGATGTTGAAACAGTATGACTGATATGATGCACAGTTTAATGGCTCTTAAGGGAAGCTTGATCTACAGAACCTACTCTTGCCTGGTGGGATTTTACAATGAAATAGGGAACATTACACACATGAGAGATCTTGTTACTTTGCTTATTGAACCACCCTTATAGATATGGATATAGATAAACACAGAAGCATTGGCAGCCAAATCTTTTTCATGGTTGTTTACTTGGACATCAGGACATACAGTATATTGGGTTATCTGGGTTGTATAATTTACTCAGTTTTATACAATATCTGCAAGGATAGTCTTGCTCTTGTTTTAATCAGCTGTGTCTTACCATCCTGTATTGTATTTAAAAGTACAGTACTTCAAACATTTTAGTAACTCCATTATTCAAAACGACCTATACCGGTGATTAGGGGTAGTGTTTTTTTTTATAGAATTAGGTTATTTTTGTATATAAAGTTGTTTGCTTATTAATTCTTTTATAGGTGAAACTCAGAAAATTAGAACATTGTGCAAAAGTTAATTTATTTCATTAATTCAGCTTAAAAGGTGAAACTAATATGTTATGTAGACTCACTACATGCAAAGTGAGATATTCCAAGCCTTTATTTGTTATAATTTTGATGATTGTTGTTTACATCTTAAAATATCCAGAATTCCAATATCTCAGAAAATTAGAATATTACACAAAAATCAATAAAAAAGGATTTTAAATACAGAACTGTCGGCCCTCTGAAAAGTATAATCATGCCTATTTACTCAGTACTTGGTTTTGTATGAATTATTGCCTCGATGTGGTGTAGCATGGATTCTGTCATCCTGCGCCACTGCTGAGGTGTTATAGAAGACCAGGATTCTTCAATAGCTGCCTTCAGCTCTTCTCTGTTCGGTCTCATGTTGCTCATCTCTCTCTTGACAATACCCCATAGATTCTCTATGGGATTCAGGTCAGGTGAGTTTGCTGGCCAATCCAGCACAGTAATGCCATGGTTATTGAACCAGGTTTTGGTACTTTTGGCAGTGTGTGCAGGTGCCAAGTCCTGCTGGAAAATGAAGTCAGCATTTCCATAAAGCTTGTCTGCTGAAGGAAGCATGAAGTGCTCTAAAATGTCCTGGTAGATGGCTGCATTGACTCTGGACTTAATAAAGCACAGTGGACCAACACCAGCAGATTACATGGCTCCCCAAATCAACACAGACTGTGGAAACTTCACACTGGACTTCAAGCATCTTGGATTGTGTGCCTCTCCATTCTTCCTCCATACTCTGGGACCTTGGTTTCCAAATGAGATGCAAAATGTGCTCTCATCGGAAAAGAGGACTTTGGACCACTGAGCAACAGACCAGTTCTTTTTTCTTGTCAGGAAAAAGCTATTCAAAAGTGTGGGGAAGCTTCACAATGAGTGGACTGAGGCTGGAGTTAGTCCATCAAGAGCCACCACACACAGATGTATACTGGACATGGGCTTCAAATGTCATATTCCTCTTGCCAAGCTACTCATGAGCAACAAACAATGTCAGAAGCATCTTACCTGGGCTAAAGATAAAAGAGACTCTATGGAGCATTGCCAAGAGAAAGATGAGAGACATAAGACCGAACAATGCAGAAGAGCTGAAGGCCGCTATTGAAGCATCCTGGTCTTCCAATACACCTCAGCAGTGCCACAGGCTTATAGAATCCAAGCCACGCCGCATTTAGACAGTAATTCATGCAAAAGGGGCCCAAACCAAGTACTGAGTACATAGGCATGATTATACTTTTCAGAGGACCGACATTTCTGTATTTAAAATCCTTTTTTTATTGATTTTATGTAATATTCTAATTTTTTGAGATTTGGGATTTGGGATTTTCTTAAGTTGTAAACCACAATCATCAAAATAATAGTAAATAAAGGCTTGAAATATCTCACTTTGCATGTAATAAGTCTATATAATATATTAGTTTCACCTTTTAGGTTGAATTACTGAAATAAATGAACTTTGGCATGAGTTTCTCCTGTATACTATTTTATTTTTGTCTGCATTTGCAATTGTTGGTTTAAGATAATACAATGCTTATTTGATACAGTAAAAGATTATAAACATTTAAACATATTCATTTTTGTCCAGAGCAGTTTCCACAATTCAACAACATCAAATTTAGGAGATGCATGAGTTTGTAATTTCCCTAGTACTTATATTCTGTTACAAGTAATGCTTACTCTACCTTTTCCTTTTATTGTCTTAACAGTCTAAGTGCTTCTATTTTCTCATAATGTTTTTTTAATCACATCAACATTTTATGATTATTTAGCAAAAAATGATAATTGTTATATTTGCAAAGGTTCTTTTCAGTACATTTTTTTAACTACTTTTTAATTTGTTGAACTAATAAACACATGATAAGATCCAATCCAGTGGCCTTTAAAATTAGAAAACATCTCAAGATAACACATATATTGGGATAATTTACAACCATATAGAGACCACACCAGTACAAAAAGTGTCAGAAAGACATTTTGATATTGCATACTATTTGTAATTTGTTAAAGCAGAAAAAATACACATTGCAAATGGATTTTTCTTTTGGTAGCATTCTGTATGTATGCTGTAATAAAAGTAGATCATCTAAAATATAACCTTAAAAATACAACCTTAAAAAATCAAATGTAATTTCATGTGATGATATAAACATACCATATACGCTAAAAAATATAATAATTAAAAGATATGGCTGTATTCTAAGAAAAGGCAAAAATGTTTCCTGTTCAAAAGATACATTTGATTTATTTCAGAAAGAGAAAACAATTTAGAATATCAATTTATTAGAAAGGGTAAAATTCAAGTAAATAATCCAAACTCTTTCTTGTTTAACTCTATGTAACATTATGTTTGAAGTCAGGTAAACTTCAGATTGCAACTCAAAGGTGGTGAAATTACATTATCTATCTATCTATCTATCTATCTATCTATCTATCTATCTATCTATACACACCAGTGACATGCAGGTGAGGCAGGTGGGGAAGAACATCTCCAGTCTTACTCCAGACTATACAAGTGATATGAAAAATACAAAGAATATATTATAAAGATCTTCTTTGCATTATTTTAATAATATTTCTAGTAAGAACTCTGGAGTATAACTGACTTTGACAGGCGAGGCACTGCCTCAGCTGTTTACTTTGTTCACACATCTCTGATCAAAACTCAACAAATTTCCAGCAGTATGTTTATATATGTTTGTAATTATGGCTCTGATACTAGCCAGTTCCTCCCCAACCATTTACCTCACCACACAACACTGATATACACATATAATTTATTGGAGGAGGATTTGGTGCAACATGGTTTCAGTGTAATTATGCCACTGCACACTAAAAACTACAACACCCAGCAAGAGATGCTGTCAGTACACAGTAGGCAAGCATGAGAATCCTTGCAGAGTGGAATGATGGTAAGGAAGGGTGGAGGCATCAGGGGCTGATGAAAAGAATCACACCAAGTGAATGCAGTGAAGCTATACTAACTTGGGAAGGAGACTCACCCATGGTCCATTCTCCACAGTTTTTAGAAGAGCACAACAAGAAGAAAGAGCCTATCAAACAGATTCTGATGAGAACTGACAGGCTAAAAGGTGAATTGTGAGTGCTGTAGCCTAATGTAAACTGAGCGTACAATGTGGCAAAATGTGAACTGGGTGCACTAATGTGAATTTGCCATTCTTTGTTGAATAATGTAGATCAGGGTTATTTTGTGGATGAATGTGAATTTGGGTATTTTGGCGTATTGAAGCACTACAGTGTGGCAGAATGATAACATTTCCTTTTTTTTAAAAAAATTATGGTATGCCTGTTAATGCTTACAGTACATCTTGTTCAGTGTTCCATTAGTTTAAAAAGGTTGAAAATCTCTAGTCTGCACAAGCAGAGTTGACATATTATAACATAATGTATAAAATAAAGCTGCTCAATTAAATTAGTAATAGCATGGCTGGACTGGTCCAAAAGGGTACAGAGGAAACCCTCAGTGGGCCCTATTGCCTGGGACAACACCTCCTTCTCTAAGGATTAGGTTTCATAATGTGCACTTGATCTATACATGTTACCTTATACTGCACAGGACTATGATGTAGTACCTACAGTGCATTGCCGTTATTAATCTAGCACATTATCATACATGCACTAGCATTATTTACTGCGTAAATTTATCCATGGGTCCAACCCATGTACTCTCAATCCTTGATGGTGGCTGACCGCACCCCTTCTGGAGGCTATCCACACCTCTAACCATGGGCCCGTACCACCTCATTAACCCAGTGGGCCCATCATGACCCAGTCCGACACTGCCCTGAAGTGCTGAAAGGAAAGGGTTTTTCTAATGTAGAAAGATACACAAAGCAGATTTTCCTCAGCACACCAATAGCAATAGCAATCAGATTTGAAAAACTACATGGTAGTAGATAATTCAGAGATCTTAATTACATATATTTGCAAAAATATGTTAAGCCTCCTGGCCAATGTCAAAGCTTCTCTGATACTGAAGGTCCCTACACTGCACAACATGATGTTGGAGACAAGAATGTGTTCTGTAGACAAAGGCAAAGTTCACAGAGTGAACAGGAAAAAGCTAAGCACCAGTTGTTGCAATGTATGAAGGATTACAAACCAGCCTCTAAGGGGTGAGGCATGTATGCACAATAGTCAAACTGCATATGGCTTCACTTAGTTAATGAGATACATTTAGAAGATGTGCCTTGCTGCACCAAGATACAGAGCAGACTTGAGTATGAAAGCTACTATCAATCTTGTATCAACTCTAACAAGAGTTCTAGACTCAGGCAGTGGTGGACTTACACTACCGTTGACTTTGCACAGTGTGTAATGCATATACAATAGCCTTTTGATTATTGAAGTCTACAAAACATATCCGATCAGCTTTATATATATATATATATATATATATATATATATAGTCAATGTCCGGCACTCCACTGAACAATGTATACTGCGCCCGGTGCCCTCACAGCCAAAATAGAAGCAAGAAATATAGTAATACCCAGCGGCACTCACAGCGTTGAAGATACTGGTAAATAAACGGCCAGACTCCGTGTCAGTCAATCAACGTTTCAATCTCATTTAGAATTGTCGTCAGGATACAAACAAACATAAAAATCTCACCTTATATCCCCACCGCTGTGTGCACGTCTCCCGCCCGCTGAGGCGCCAGTCCAGGACGCCGGAGCTGAGCGCGATTGAATGACGTCAGAGCAGAGCGCCCTCCCGGACGCTCTGCAACCCATCACCATGGTAACAAAAATAAACATATCACCGTGCTGAAAATGATTAACAAAGAGAAAAGCAGCTATTGAACTTCATACTATCTAGTTCCAGATATGAATATCGGAAAAACATTAATCAAAGTTAATGAACTATATATAAAACAATCTCACAGTTTCATAAAGTTAAAAAACCATAGTCATCAAATTAGACCGTATGAAGCACATAATTAGCATGCAAATAGCAGAACCTATACGTTTCTAGCCACTAATACAACAGTTACATAGCTTCAGTATATGTATAAATGTGGGTGTGCAAAAAAAGCATGCATACAGTTAATTAAAGCATGATAAGGGAAGTTTCTCATTTAACCCTCGAGGGGACAGTACATCAAGCTTAAAGATCCATCTAGCCTCACACCTCAATAAAGCAGTCCCTCTATCTCCCCCCCTCATGGAGAGAGGGATGTGATCAATCATGCGGTACTTAATACTCGCTATGCTATGTTTTAATGCGGCAAAATGTTTGGCTACTGGTTGATCACTTGTACCAGTATTAAGTGCCTGTCTAATAGCAGAGCGATGTAATGTCATCCTCTCCTTGAACTTCCTAATGGTTTTACCCACATAAGAAAGCCCACATGGGCATATAATCTGGTATACGACATGGGTACTCTCACAGGTTAGCCGATGGTGGATTTTAATCTTAGTTCCCAAATGAGGATGGCAGAAGGTGTCACCACTAATTAAATACTTGCATGTAGTACATGGGCATTTAAAACAACCTGGTTTGCCACCTGCCAGGAAATTTCTTGATGGTGTAGCTCCTCTACCTGTGATATCCGTTTTGACTAAGATATCTTTCAGATTACTTGGCCTGGAGAAACAAGGCATTAAATCCGTCGTACCCAAGCCTAGATTTTCATCTGTTTTAATGAGATGCCAGTGTTTTTTAGAAATTTGACTGACTGTTTCTGATCGTGAATGAAATTGATTGACCCAGGGGAATTTAAGATTACCAGTGGTCCTAACTTTCTTAGTTAGTAGGTCCTTTCTATCTAGGGCCATTACTCTATTCTTATCAGAAAGCAACTTGGACTGTTTATACCCCCTGGCTATAAATTTAGAAATTAAGTCATCAATTTGAATGGCAGCTGTTTCAGCATCGTCATTGATCCTTCTCACTCTGATCATCTGAGAATATGGCAAGCCATATTTCAGACTCCTAGGGTGACAACTCTTCCAATGTAGGAAGGTATTACGATCAGTAGGTTTAGAAAAAACCGTGGTGGTAACCCTACCCTCCTTAAGGAAGATTTTAACATCAAGGAAATCAATGACCTGCCGGTCCATTTTGTAAGTGAATTTAACCGGACTCGAGGATTCATTATGTTGGTCCATGAGAGATTTAAAGCTTGTCTCTGTACCTCTCCAAACAAGCATGAGATCATCAATAAATCTAGTAAAGAATACAATGTTGGTAGCAATCTCCGGATTTTTAAAAAATATCTCATGTTCAGCTGCGAACATGAAAATATTAGCATATGCCGGAGCGACTGCGGAACCCATCGCACACCCTTTAGTTTGTAAATAAAAATGTCCGTCAAAAAGAAAGTAATTTTTAGTGAGGATGAGTTCCAGCAGTTGCACAATAATTACAATATGTGTTCTATCGAGAGAGCTACATTCCGACAGAAATTTTTGTACAGTATCCAAACCCTCAGCGTGAGGGATAACAGTGTACAAACTACACACATCTGCTGTGATTAACCATACATCATCGGGAACAGTACCTAAGTCAATTAATTTGTTGAGTAGTGCTGTGGTGTCCAGTAAATAATTTGGATGCGCCTGCACAAAGGGTTGTAAAATCGAATCAAGTAAAGTTGAGGTGGGTTGAAACAAAGACCCACGGGCCGCAATAATGGGCCTACCAGGTGGAGGATCTAATCCCTTGTGGATTTTTGGCAGACTATACAATAATGGAACCACTGGAAATTCTGGGATAAGGACCTCAAAGCACTCCTCAGTAATAAGTGAAGCATCCAATGCCAATAACAAAATTTCTCTAAGGTTACGAGAGAAACCGACTGTAGGGTCAGCCCTGAGTTTGGTATAAACCCCGGGTTCTGCCAACTGCCGCTGTAACTCAATTCTATAGTCGCTCAGATCTTGAAGGACGACCGCTCCGCCCTTGTCGGCTGGTCGAATAATCAAATTCTCATTGCCGGATAAGGATTTTAATGCTCTGCGTTCTTGTGGGTTAAGATTAGATGGTGGCGAGATAGTTTCTTGCATTGTGTTTGTCACCTGCTGATCAACAATGCGCATAAAAGTTTTAATACTGGAATTATTGGATAAAGGGTCAAAGGAAGAAGGCTTTTTGAATTGCATCAAACTGGGAGGAATAGATGATTCAATATTCCTATCACCTTTATTTTGTAGAAAAAACTCCTTTAATTTTAATTTCCGTTGTAGTTTGTATTTCTCAATATTCCATCTCAAATGATCAAAGTCTCTAGATGGTACGAATGAAAAACCTTTTGAGAGTACATTCTTCTCACTTTGTGTTAATTCCACACTAGATAAATTAAAAATTATTTTTTCTTGCTGGCAACGGGTGGTTTTCTTCCACGTTTGGCTGCGTCTATATTGGCCGCCTCGTCGGGTAGGGCGTCTTTGCGGGCACCGGTACGCGTTGTCACACCTAAAGGGAGGTTAGGACCTCTACGGCGATTACGGTTACGCCGGGGTTCAGAGTCGCTAGCCGTACTTGTGTTTTCAGCAGAGGTCTCAGTGTCTAAAGCTGTTCTTGGATACCGTTGTCTGCGAAAGAAGGGGCGCTTAATTTCACCTTCCTTGTTCCCGGAGAGCCATCTGTAGACCTGATGGTTGTCATAATCTTTTTCCACTTTCAGGAATTTCTCCCGTTTGTATTTAATTAGGTCTTGCTTATAAGTGGTCAACTGGTTGCCCAGTTTGTTCAGCCACTCATTATCTTTATCGGCCTCTAGCAACGGTATATGTGTAACCTCTAATGCTGCAATTTTCATTTTAATAGATTCCACCTCTTTATTTGAATGCTCGATCACCAATAGCATTAAGTCCGCTGAGCATTTATTGAGGATGGATACCCATTTACGGCAAAAGGCAGGATCCCACCTGCCAATAGTAGGACAATTACGGACTCTGAATCCCCTCGGTATTTTTTTAGAACGAAAGTAATCGCTGAGTGTGATTGCATGAAGTGTGAAATCAATTTCCTTTTTCTTTAATCGTAATAGATCTCTGAAAATCACGTCAGTGGGAAGTGTCTCAATTTGATCAAACAGTTGTTCCTTGTGTAGAATAGTATCAGTCTCTGTCTCAGAGTAACTGAAATATTCTTGCAACGGTATAGATAAAGGGTTAAAGGTTTCATTATCACCGGCATTAGATTCCGCCATATTGGTGACAATATAGTGATTAATACAAAATAGAAAAAATCAATTAATTAAGCCGTGAACCGTTGAAATAATGGTCAAAAGAATCATTCATGTTCTGTATGTGTTACCATGGTGATGGGTTGCAGAGCGTCCGGGAGGGCGCTCTGCTCTGACGTCATTCAATCGCGCTCAGCTCCGGCGTCCTGGACTGGCGCCTCAGCGGGCGGGAGACGTGCACACAGCGGTGGGGATATAAGGTGAGATTTTTTTGTTTGTTTGTATCCTAACGACAATTCTAAATGAAATTGAAACGTTGATTGACTGACACGGAGTCTGGCCGTTTATTTACCAGTATCTTCAACGCTGTGAGTGCCGCTGGGTATTACTATATATATATATATATATATATATATTTATATATATATTAAATGTGAAAGCCCTCACTCACTCACTCACTGACTCATCACTCAGTGGTCTATTTACTATGTCTTGGATGGAGCTAAAGTGGACAGAGATGAAGTATCAGCCAATCAGCTCCTATCTTCCATGCCACAGGCTTGGCTTGAAAAATGACAGTTAAGAGCTGGTTGGCTGGTACTTTAACTCAATCCACTTTATCTCCACCCAAGGCTTATTAAATAGACCCCTAATTATCTTACTTCCCAATATGTTAGGTAACTGAAATTTAACATAGGTATTCTTCAGGTGGGAAATATGAAAACTACATTATTAGAATTTTAGTAAACCTCCCCTAAGGGGATGAAAATGTGGATGACATAATGACATCATGACCAATGTGTGGCTTGCATTGCATGAATGATAATGCCAATATGGACAATTGGATCAAAATTTGTATTGCACATCCAGTGTATAGAATTTCATTAACCACAAAAATGGTCCTCATTTTTTACTGTATCTCTCACTGACTGACTGACTCATTACTAAGGTGTCTATTTGCTAAGCCTTGGAAGGAGATAAAGTACCAGCCAATCGGCTCCTAACTGTCATTTTTCAAACCCAGCCTGTGACATGGCAGTTAGGAGCTGATTGGCTGGTACTTTATTTCCGTCCACTTTATCTCCATCCAAGGCTTAGTAAATAGACCCCTAATTCTCTTACATCCCAATATGTTAGGAAGCTTACTTGTAAATTTAACATAGGTATTCTTCAGGTGGGAAATAGGAAAACTATGTAATTAGAATTTTAATAAACCTCCCCTAAGGGGAAGAACAGGGGGTTGACATGATGACACCATTACCGATGCATGGCTTGCGTTGCGTGAACGATAATGTCCAAATGGACAATCAGATGAAAATTTAAATCGCACCTCCAGAGTGTAGAATTTAATGAACTACAATTATGGTCCTGTCACTTTTTATATGCTATGGGTGCTTCTGGGGTAACACCAAGAACCATGGATTAATATTTACTTACATTAAGACATCTCAAATTTACATCTCTATAGATTTTCCAAGTTTGTAACACTTATTTATATTTACAAATGTGAATCTCAGAAAATCCCATGTGAAGAACAGGTAGAACAGCTAGTGATCTAATAATAGCAAATATGAGAACAGTTTTTGTCCTGATCTCTATCATACTACACTATGGGGCTGATTCTAAGTTGAATGCAAAGTGGCTGTATTTGTAGGTTGCTGCAGAACCCTGTTTACTACCTTATGTTAGTGTGTGTTTTCATTCACTGAATGTGGGTGTCTGTGCATCTGTACGTGGAAAGACATTGATTTTACACTGTGTCCAAAATATATTTTATGGTCAAAATTATGACATACTGTGTATAGGCACTTTTAATTATAATTTCATGTTTAAATGTTATTTGTTATAAAATATTATTGGTACAAGAAAAGTGTCTGTTGTTTTTTTTTTGTTGTTTTTTTACTGTGACCATAAAAATATGTTATGTAGAAGCGCTT
This sequence comes from Pseudophryne corroboree, assembly GCF_028390025.1. Lineage (NCBI taxonomy): Eukaryota > Metazoa > Chordata > Amphibia > Anura > Myobatrachidae > Pseudophryne > Pseudophryne corroboree. The sequence goes on from NC_086445.1 coordinate 773,840,798, forward strand.
CTGAATTTCTGGCTCTGGATTTGTTCAAAATGCAGTTGCAGAACAATGGTTGCAGAACTAAACACTATCTGTTGCTACACTGTAACAAATAATCACAAAGCTGCCTGTAACCTGCTTGTATCAGAAAGTGATTGAATTACTGTATATACAGAGAAACATCTGCAAGACAGGTACATAAAATAAAGCTTGGAGTACTGTAGCAAAGGTTAGCTCAGACATTCACAGAGCTGTATAGCAGAAATTGTTACACAAAATATCCAATCTAACCACCATTACTTAACAGGAAGACAGGAATTTCTTTTCTAAAATTATCCAGATAGTGTTCATATTATCAACACGGTGATGTTATCAATAATACATAAATACTTTACAATCTTATCTGGATTGCCTTCAATGGTTTATCTATTTATAAGGCAGATCTTGCTTTCCCTCAGTACAGTTAGGGGCATTTTTTAGAGTGACAATATAAATTGTTTTCATGGAATTATAAGATGCATTCTTGCTTATACATATTTATACATACTTTCAGATATCAAATCAAATAGCATTAGGTGTATTAGTATAACAAAAGTAACATTCTGTACTGATAAAGTATAGGATTCATAAAGGTATGAATTAAGAATCTGCACAGTGTTTACAAATTGGGGAGATGTTTTGGGAAAAGGAGCAAGAGTGGCATTTTAATCTTTAAAGAGTTTATTTTGTGCCACATACAGTATTGAAATACAATTTTTAACTTTAATAAAGTAGATCCTTACATTTATTATTCTTCCATAATAGACATAAAGGGACACTTGTACAGTCAGACATTTTGTGTCCATGTTTTGCATGCACACAAAAAATATTAACGCTTGCTACTATAGGCAGAATGTGTTACAATTTACATTTGCAATGCTCCACAAATAGAGAAGCTAAATAGAGGGTGGGGATAAGCAGACAAGCATAGGCTGTGCCTGTGTGCAATAAGGGGGTGTTCATACAAATGTGACAAAGATAAACCTGGAGATGCACACAGTTACACCTGTCAGAAGGCATAATTCTTGTAGATGTATAACCCCTGTTTGAATGATGATCATTACAGTTGGAAATCACTTCTGGTTGGACCAGTTCTGTGATAATATATACATCCCTGGTAAAGCTGTTGGATTATTTTTATTTACAACTACAGTTATAGCCATGCTCATTGCGACAGCAACTAGTCATGGGTGTGACTAACTTTTTGTAGTGTGCAAGCAACCACAAGAGTGCATATATATGCACCCATGGCCCATTAACTTTGCTCTGTGCAAACTGAGGTGTGAACGTCTTATTGACTTGAGTAAGGCTTTGGACATGTTTCACCTGGGAAGGTTATTATTATTGTTATTAATATCCTGAAAAAATAAAAGTTATTTTCATACAGTCCAGGAGGAAGGTAGAAATCCTTAGGAGGAAGAGAAGTACAGTACAAAATCACCATATACTGTTCTGTGCAGTACATACTTGGCTGGTGGTTTTGGTGCCCTTCCCACCATTCACGTCAGGTGGGGGAAAAAACACATTGTAATTAACCGTACAGTAATTTTGCCTGAACACAGGGGGTCATTGATTGCTCGCTGCCATTTTTTGCAGCGCAGCAAACAGTTTACTACTGCACATGTATATGCACTGCAATGTGCAGGCGCATCGTACGGGTACAAAGCGAATCGTTACTGGGTGATGGATTTAACAAAGAATCCATTCGCACTGTCGATAGCAAGGAGATTGACAGGAAGAGGATGTTTATGGGTGCCAACTTACCATTATCTGGGATTGTCCAAGCGTTTGCAGGGCGGGTGTCTGACGTCAATTCCGGGACCAAAAAGACTGAAGTGATCGCAAGGGCTGAGTAAGTCCAGAGCTACCCAGAAACTGCAAAAATCTTTTTCATCCCGCTCAGCTGTACACTTGCAAAGCGAAAATACACTCCCCCGTGGGTGGCGATTATGCGTTTGCACAGCTGCTAAAAGTAGCTAGCAAGCGATCAACTTGGAATGGCCCCCAAAATTAGAAGTGCCTTTATACACATTACAGTATGGCACACAAGAGTAGTGCCTTTATACACATTATGTCGCACATTAGCAGCGCCCTTATAGTGTTCATTCCAGTACTCTACACCTAATCATTGAGGGGGGCATACTCTACTTTTCAAAATTTGAGGGGCACATTTTTAAATGTGATGTATTGCCACAGCTACATTTAGAAAATCTTGCATATCACATATATATCTGGCACTTTTTGGTACAAGTGGTTGGAGTAAACTATAGACAAAGACTGTAGTGGTTGAAGTATGGATGCTTGGACAGAAATTATTTGACGGCTCAGTGGTTTGATTAGGGACTTATAGATCTTCGGTGTTGATTGGGCAGGTTGGTTTCTCTACTGTTAGGAAGGCACAGGTATCCTCATCAAGCCACCTGGCTATTAAGCCATTCTGTAATACCATATCTACTATCTTCTTAATGTCTCTCATTTAATTATGTGTACACTTCCTCAAGCTGCCTCATTAACCACATCATAGTACTTCTGATTTTGGATTTCCACCACTGTCCCCTTGTCTGCAGATCAAAATAACTGTTAATTAGCTTTTAGATGTCTTAAAGCTTGTTTTTCCTCAGGGGTTAATTTGTCATATGTTTTTGGTGGCTGAGTGCTTATTAATTCAAAGTTGTTAGTCTCAAACATGTTTTATTGCTTGCTTTGTAGGTCAGTTGATAGAAGTTAGAGGGTTTTTTGAAAACATTAGCTGCTTCATCAGTGGTTTTGTCATGGAAGAATTGTCTTAATTGGATCCTTCATCTGAACTTGTAGTCTACAGTCCATTTAAATCTGTTGTGTCTGTTAGTAGGCATGAAGGTCAAACCAAAAGGTGCCTTCCATATAACAGAAGTCACCACAGTATACGGTGATGCACTTCCGGTACTGTGCTGGCTACTGGTGGCTGAACCGCAGCAGGGGAATAAATATGTACTAGCCTAACCACCAACACTACAAGGTAAGCCTAGTGATAGTATTATGGACTGTGGCCTTCCATAATATTATGTTAGAAAACTGTAAGTGAGCCAGTGGGCTAATCATGAGTATGAAGGTACACATTGTAATATTCCTTTAATATATTACTAGCATCAAAATACATTTATGTTTCAAAAACAAACAAACTGATTCATTAGTGTAATTAAGTGATGCATAGAGACATAGCTTAATCATCTTATACAGATATACAGACACAGGGCCATAACTAGGTGTGTGTGGAGGGGACACCGCGCATAGTGCTGCAGGGTAGGGGGCGTTGTTGGTGGCACTTGTCAATTATCTGTTTTAATTACTTTCATTTGCAGCTTCCCCCCTCTTTGAAGCCCAGCATCTACTGACCACCCCTGTCTCCTACCCTGTCCTTTATTACATTTCAAGATGCTGACATATCCATGATTCGAAACCACTGCCTATGGCATTGCGGTCAGAGAATCTATTCATTAAACTATCAACCTTGCATAGAATCTAAATAATTCTAAGCTAGAGAATTTTAGCTATTTGAAGCTTAATAAAATGTGGGAAGGGGCATCATAGAATGGGCTTTCTCTGGTATCAATGTTGCCATGCCCCCTCCCCACGAGGCATGCACCTTATGTCCCTATTGGAAAATTGGGGGGCTCCAATTCTGTCTCTGGCACAGGGCACAAAAAGGGCTAGTTACAGCTTTGTAAGGACATGTTGATATTATTATTGTATCTCTGATGAGGTCATGTCAGGCCTCAAGTTGTGAACCTAGGCTTAGCTTACTGCTTGCACCTGAATTATATTATATATAGAGGGACCTTAGAGACCATGCTATTTTGCTAGGTGCATGGAAAGTACACTATGTTCTTGCCTTCATAAAGTTTTTCAAAAGGCTCAAAACATCGGCAAGATGGCATTACCTGGACTGGAGAGTGCTTTACTTCCATATTGGATTTAGACATGTAGACATGGGACACCTGTAAAAGTTACCACCTGAGGACACCCCAGCAAAATGATTTACAGTATGTTGAAGATATATACCCACTAGCCAATCAGCCACATCATTAAAACCACTGACAGGTGAAGTGAATAACATTAATTATCTTATTACACTGGCATCTGTCAAGGGGTGCAATATATTGCAGAGAGTGAACACTAAATTATTGAAGTTGATGTGTTTGCAGCAGGAAAAATAGGCAAGTGCAAGGATGTGATTACTTTTACAAGAGATAATTGTGATACCTAGATAGATGTATCTTCAAAACAGGTGTTGTGGGGCAATAGGGTCATGCACGCCAAGGCTTACTGATATGCATGAGGACAGAAGGCTAGCTCATCTGGTATTATTCAACAGAAAAGCTACTGTAGTACAAATTGCTGAAAAGATTAATGCTGGCTATAATTGAAAGGTGTCAGAACACACTGTGCATCACAGCTTGCTGCATATGGGGCTTCATAGCTGCAGTCCAGTATAAGTACCCAAGCTGGCCCCTGTCTACTGCTGGGATGTAAGCATCATATCTGGACCATGGAGCAATAAAAGAAGGTGGCCTCGTCTGATTAATCAAATTTTATTTTACATCCTGTGGATTGCTGGTTGTTTATGCACTGTTTACCTGGGGAAGAGAAGACACCAGGATAAACAATGAGAAAAAGGCAAGCCGGTGGAGGCAGTATGATGCTCTGGGCAATATTTTTCTGGGAAACCTTGGATCCTGGCATTCATGTGTGATGTTACTCCTTAATGACAATGGTAATCTCTAATGGAAGGATAATGTGTCCTGTCACACTGATAACATTTTTCAAAAATGGACTGAGGAACATAACAAAAAGATAAAGGTGCTGATTTGGCCTCCAAATTCCCCAAATTTGAATTCAAACTTTTGTGAGGTGTGCTGGATAAACAAACCCAAAGTATGGTGTCCCCAACTCTTAATTTACAGAATTTATATATGTGACCACTCTCATCCGACCCGCAATTATTTGTAATCACAGGTCGTTTGCCGTGACCACAGCCATGCTTGAACAGTACACTGAGTTTGCACCATTGATCTATAGTATTGCATGGGAGCATAGACTACCGTGAATGGGTCACACATGGGTGCAGCTAGTTGCTACTGCAATGCGGCTGCATGTGTGACTCATTCATGGTTCAGATGAGCGTTGCCACATACTGTATGTAAAGGACCTGTTTTGCCAGTTGTGTGTGTGTATGTTAACAGATATTAATGTTTCTTGAACTATAGCAAAGTGTAATTTCTATAAGTCTAGCCATTGCTAAAGTGCTATAGCTTGTTTTTTATTGTTTTTTGCAGTATGTTATGATTTCTATTATATTCGGTTAATTTTTGAGAGATCAAATGATTTTTAATAAATTAAACCTTTTAATAGGTTTCAAGGAAGGGGATATTTAGTAGTATATAAGGACAAAAGTGCGGTGAAAGGAGACTGACTTGCAAGGTTTTTCTTTAAATTAGCAATAATGGTACATCCTGTTTTGTGAGAATTGTTGGGGCACCTTGTTTATAAGTTTGATGTAAAGTGTTTATTCATCATCAAGGCAAATCCAAAACTATACATTTATAAAAATAGTGATAATGAAACTGTAAATTTGATAGACATTTCCTAGTAATCAAACCCTAGTTATTTGAATTTAATAGCCTTAAGAGTTAAATAAACAACGTTTCAACATTTATATCTTAACCCAAATATAAAGATATACATAAGAATGTTTTTCTTTATTATATTAACTTACCCATACAGTTTAACCCTCCGTCAGGTGCACCTCTGGGACTCCCGGGTTCAGGGTGCAGTGCGCCTGACAGGCGCCTGTTAGAAAATCATCATTAGCACCTAATTAACTCAATTCTAATGCTCTTAAAGTGATCAGTGACCTTCATTAGGATGTACAAAGAGAGAAATCGTAGGTTTTACAGGCCATTTCAGCAGAAAATCTGAAGCAAAAATGAGAAAACATGAACATGAGTATAAGTTTGGGTGCAGTGTGCCTGAGAGGCCACCCTGGACATACCTACTTATTTCCACAAAATATCCACAACCTTTGTAATTTTCATTCATAAAATGAGCAAAATAAGCAATAAATAGATGAAAATAAAAGGAAAAACGAACCTTCAAAATTCTGAGGAGTTTGGGAGCAGTGTGCCTGAGAGGCCAGGAGGGTCACTACTGCACTCCACGTAGGCAGCAGGAAAACTGACTAGGGGGGTTTTGAACAGGGTGGCTTCCTACCAGATTCTGAAATTAAGAAATGCAGATTGGAAACTGTATAGATGTTCTACATCCCCGGGGAATAATCAGCTCCAAAAATGGGCACCCCATCCTTTCCTCGTCTGGTCAGTCTGCTGCTTCTCTCCTCCTTTATCAACCAAGCATTTTGATCAGTATGTTGATGTCTATCAAGGTTTAAGTATAGGTGACCCCATCCAGGTTATTTATACCCACCCAGATATTACTCCTAATTACTGGGAGGAGCCACTCTCATTTCCAATCAAGTACAATATATATACATGGCATTCACAATTCCTAATCTATCCTTCCAATACTATCAAACAATGTATTGTACTTTCCAAATGTGCAAAAACCACTGCAATTAAATACATAAAACATAATAAAAACAATGAAAAATTAAAATCAAGGAAACCGGAAGTGACTTGTATCCTCCATTTTTAATTACATCTATCCTTTACCTAATAGCTGCCCCTCTGTGTATAAGCTAGGTGCTGTTTGTCTGGTATTCCCGAACACATGACCGCCCCTTCTGGATAGCTCATTCAAGCTCTCCTACTAGATCTACAGAACATCTATACAGTTTCCTATGTGCGCTTCTTACTTCCGGAATCTGGTAGGAAGGCACCCTCATAAGATTGGGATGTAACATCAATGAATGTGAATTACTTTCCTGCAACAAATGGACATTTTTAGTGCTGAATTGTTTTATCAAAAAACTCTTATATTAATTGTCTGACTGATTAACACTCAGTATATGTTTGAGTGATGGTGTATTCTTATATACAGGACATACTCTGTGAGCATATTGCATTAGATTGTCTCTTTATTTTCTTTGCATGTTCCGTCTGGATAAACTTTATACCAATTACTTGCAAAAATGTTTTTTCTTGCGAAGATTACGGACTGTTTGGAGGGCTAATATTTGAAAGTTAATTACAAATTACCCTACATCTATTTTGTAAAGGGGCGCAAAGAGAAGGATACCCAAACTCTAGAGGTGTCTTTATATAGTATTGTTATTGTAGGTCTGATGATAGAAAGATACATTTCTTTTTAACTTTATCATGTTAGTGGGCAATTACATCCTGTGAAGACTGCTATAATGTTCCTTAGGGCAAAATGCATGGTGCTCTTGTGATCTGTTAGTATTTAATTATCCCTGATATTTTTTTTTCTCCCTAAGATAATGGCTACTCAATTCTCCCAATGGCCATAACTGGGCAAGTCAATTAACCAGTCTGGTTCAGCTTATACTTCAGCCGGTAACTAGTCTGGTCCAGCTTTATTCTTCAGCAGGTAACCAGTCCAGTCTAGTCTAGCTTTATACTTCAGCCAGTAACCAGTCCAGTTTAGCTTATGCTTCAGCCGGTAACCAGTTCGGGTTCAGCTTTATACTTTAGCCGGTAACCAGTGCGGTTCAACTTATACTTCAGTTGGTAACTGTTCCGGTCCAGATTTATACTTCAGTTGGTAACCAGTCCAGTTCAGCTTATGCTTCAGCCGGTAACCAGGCCAGCTTTATACTTTTGCCGGTAACCAATCCGGTCCAGCTTAAACTTCAGTCGGTAACTAGTTGGGTCCAGCTTTATACTTCAGCCGGTAACCTGTCCGGTCCAGCTTATACTTCAGTCGGTAACTAGTCTGGTCTAGCTTTATAATTTTGCCAGTAACCAGTCCAGTCCAGCTTTATACTTTAGCTGGTAACCCGTCCAGTTCAGCTTATACTTCAATCGGTAACTACTCTGGTGGAGCTTTATACTTCAGCCAGTAACCTGTCCGGTCCAGTGTATGCTTCAGCCGGTAACCAGTCTAGACTAGTTTTATACTTCAGCAAGTAACCAGTTCAGTCCAGCTTATACTTCAGCTGGTAACCAGTCCGGTCCAGGTTATTTCTTCAGATGGTAACCAGTCTGGTACAGAACCACTCAGTGGTCTACTACCAATGATTCATACCAAAGGCAGTTCTTACTGCTACCCAAATCTCATGTGAAAGAGTTACATTCAGAACTCTCGATCCCAGTCACGAGTTGCAGCCGTAGGACTTCCATCATCACCTGAAGCAGGTAACACTGTGACCCAACCCGTGACAAATATGTCTGTTCTTGATCTAAAGTTAGTTATCTTTAGCCTAAGTTCATGTGTTAGATTTCTATTTTTTTTTAGCTGAAATTTTAATTTTTATTTATTCTATTTTAATTCATTGCTATATATATATATATATATATATATATATATACTGTATACAGTATGTATGTATGTATGTATATATATATCAGTGATGTGTGGTGGGGTGAGGCAGAACCTTTCCTGCCCTACTAATATTTGTGCCAGAGTTTTGGCTGTATCAAGTATATGAAAAATACAAAGAATATGTTAGAAATATCTTCTTTGCATTATTCTAATAATTTTTAAAGGCAAAACTCTGGAGTAAAAAGTCTATGGCAGGTGAGGCCAAAACTTCTCAAAACTCAGCAAATTTCCAGGAGCTATACTGTAGCACCTGTGTATAATGCTCAGATGTACCCTTTGGCTCATTTATTATGTGTAAATCTGGCTCTGGTGTTAGCCAGTGCCTCCTGAGTCATTTAGCTCACTGCTTGTCCCATATATATATATATATATATATATATATACATACATACAGGAGGACGTGGCAATCACGGCTCAGTAATGGAAAATCACACCACTGGTAGGGTTAACAACATTTCAATGGTCTGTGCCACCATGAGTGCCACATCCTCCTGTTCTATGTAGTCTATTTACGGAGGCAGCAGCTGTTGTTTGATTCAGTTTTTTGGAGTGACAAACCTGTGTTTATTTATATATATATATATATATATATACACACACACATATATACCAATTTGAGGAGCTGAAGATTGATTAAATACTGTGAATTGTAAAGATGTATTTTTTTTTATTCTTAACTTTCATTTTTAAAGATGAGGGTATGTCCAGTTTGGCAGATATTTATTTCCACTGAGACACTGTAGAGCAAGATATTAATGAGTATTTTCCAATAATGTCCTTTCTGTCAACTGGAAGGTTAAATCAATTAATTCAATTAATTGAAAAATCAAAGGGGTTTTAAATCACTTTTTTTTAAAATAGGTTTTCCTGGATTCATATTCAATTTATTTTTAGGTCTTTAAAGAGGAACACAACACTATAAATGTTTGTATATAATTTCATTTATTTATACTTTGTTTTTCATGTGTCTATATTTATTCATATTATACAGGGTTAATTAATTTTTTGTTTCATTCATAACACTATCCAGATATTTAATTATAGTATCATATTGTGCAAATTGTGTAATGTGATTTTAACATTTATGTCAAACAAGTCAAGCCACATCATTATGTTTTGTTACTCCTGGAGTAAACAAAGTGCATGAGCTTCTGTATTATCCTAATATGAAACCTGGTGCATGTGATACTGTTACAGAGCTAGATGCATCTTGCCATGAGACCAACTTATCATACACATATAATAGCAGTGGGTTGTTTTTTTGTAATGTAACGTAACAACTGTTTTATTTTATTTTATTTTATTAAATAAAATTATTCCAACTTCTACATGATCTAAATTTGAATGCTTGCCTGTAAGTGTCTGATAGCAGGTTTAATTTACATTAGCATATTTTGTGTAATGAAACAGTAAGTGGGCTTTATTCTATATAATTTTACTCATTTTACTGTCATAGTTGTCTCTCTCTGGTTATCATACTGTTCTGTGTAATTGACAATACTTTCACTAGTCAATATATGAACACTTAGTATGTAATGTATTGACTTGTACAATTTTATTATTAGTTATTCTTACAAAATACTGTATGTTTCTATCTTGTAGACTGTCTATAGAAAATTATAGCCTAGAAAGCTTTACACATGCTCTCTACTGTAAGTCATGACATGATTCTTTCTGAATGTTTTGCTTATTAAAGTCTTGTTTACATTTGTACCAACTAGAGATGAGCGGGTTCGGTTCCTCGAGATTCGAACCCCCCCGTACTTCACCCATTTTACATGGTTCCGAGGCAGCCTCGGATCTTCCCGCCTTGCTCGGTTAACCAGAACGCCCCAAACGTCATCATCCCACTGTCAGATTCTCGCGAGATTCGTATTCTATATAAGGAGACGAGCGTTGCCACCATTTTCACTTGTGCTTTGGAGATAATAGCGAGAGGACGTGGCTGCGTTCTCTCAGTTTCTGTGTTCACTGTTCAGTGTGCTCAGTGTGCTGCAAATATCTATGTTCTCTGCCTGAAAACGCGCCATATCTGTGCTGCATTGTAGGAGGACAGTGCAGAATTTTGCTGACCACCAGTATATATATATAGCAGTACGGTACATTAGTCCATTGCTCTAACTCTGTGTCATCAATTATACTATCCGTATCTGTGCTGCATTGTAGTTGTGCGCAGTATATAGTAGGAGGACAGTGCAGAATTTTGCTGATCACCAGTATATATATATATATAGCAGTACGGTACAGTAGTCCATTGCTCTACCTCTGTGTCATCAAGTATACTATTCATATCTGTGCTGCATTGTAGTTGTGCACAGTATATAGTAGGAGGACAGTGCAGAATTTTGCTGACCACCAGTATATATATATAGCAGTACGGTACAGTAGTCCATTGCTCTACCTCTGTGTCATCAAGTATACTATCCATATCTGTGCTGCTTTGTAGTTGTGCACAGTATATAATAGGAGGACAGTGCAGAATTTTGCTGACCACCAGTATATATATATATAGCAGTACTGTACAGTAGTCCATTGCTCTACCTCTGTGTTGTCAAGTAAACTATCCATATCTGTGCTGCATTGTAGTTGTGTGCAGTATATAGTAGGAGGACAGTGCAGAATTTTGCTGACCACCAGTATATATATATAGCAGTACGGTACAGTAGTCCATTGCTCTACCTCTGTGTCATCACGTATACTATCCATATCTGTGCTGCATTGTAGTTGTGCGCAGTATATAGTAGGAGGACAGTGCAGAATTTTGCTGACCACCAGTATATATATATATATATATATATATATATATAGCAGTACGGTACAGTAGTCCATTGTCCTACCTCTGTGTCGTCAAGTATACTATCCATATCTGTGCTGCATTGTAGTTGTGCGCAGTATATAGTATGAGGACAGTGCAGAATTTTGCTGACCACCAGTATATATATATAGCAGTACGGTACAGTAGTCCATCGCTTTACCTCTGTGTCGTCAAGTATACTATCCATATCTGTGGTGCACTGTAGTTGTGCGCAGTATATAGTAGGAGGACAGTGCAGAATTTTGCAGACCGCCAGTATATATATATATATATATATATATAGCAGTACGAGACAGTAGTCCATTGCTCTACCTCTGTGTCGTCAAGTATAATATCCATATCTGTGCTGCATTGTAGTTGTGCGCAGTATATAGTAGGAGGACAGTGCAGAATTTTGCTGACCACCAGTATATATATATATATATATATGTATATAGCAGTACGGTAAGTAGTCCATTGCTCTACCTCTGTGTCGTCAAGTATACTACCCATATCTGTGCTGCATTGTAGTTGTGCGCAGTATATAGTAGGAGGACAGTGCAGAATTTTGCTGACCACCAGTATACACATATAGCAGTACGGTACAGTAGTCCATTGCTCTACCTCTTTGTCATCAAGTATACTATCCATATCTGTGCTGCATTGTAGTTGTGCGCAGTATATAGTAGGAGGACAGTGCAGAATTTTGCTGACCACTAGTATATATATATATATATATAGCAGTACGGTACATTAGTCCATTGCTCTACCTCTGTTTCGTCAAGTATACTCTCCATATCTGTGCTGCATTGTGGTTGTGGGCAGTATATAATAGGAGGACAGTGCAGAATTTTGCTGACCACCAGTATATATATAGCAGTACGGTACAGTAGTCCATTGCTCTACCTCTGTGTCATCAAGTATACTATCCATATCTGTGCTGCATTGTAGTTGTGCGCAGTATATAGTAGGAAGACAGTGCAGAATTTTGCTGACCACCAGTATATATATATATATATAGCAGTACGGTACATTAGTCCATTGCTCTACCTCTGTGTCGTCAAGTATACTATCCATATCTGTGCTGCATTGTAGTTGTGCGCAGTATATAGTAGGAGGACAGTGCAGAATTTTGCTGACCACCAGTATATATATATATATATATATAGCAGTACGGTACATTAGTCCATTGCTCTACCTCTGTGTCGTCAAGTATACTATCCATATATGTGCTGCATTGTAGTTGTGCACAGTATATAGCAGGAGGACAGTGCAGAATTTTGCTGACCACCAGTATATATATATATAGCAGTACGGTACATTAGTCCATTGCTCTACCTCTGTGTCGTCAAGTATACTCTCCATATCTGTGCTGCATTGTAGTTGTGTGCAGTATATAATAGGAGGACAGTGCAGAATTTTGCTGACCACCAGTATATATATAGCAGTACGGTACAGTAGTCCATTGCTCTACCTCTGTGTCGTCAAGTATACTATCCATATCTGTGCTGCATTGTAGTTGTGCGCAGTATATAGTAGGAGGACAGTGCAGAATTTTGCTGACCACCAGTATATATATATATATATATATATATATATAGCAGTACGGTACATTAGTCCATTGCTCTACCTCTGTGTCATCAAGTATACTATCCATATCTGTGCTGCATTGTAGTTGTGCGCAGTATATAGTAGGAGGACAGTGCAGAATTTTGCTGACCACCAGTATATTTATATAGCAGTACGGTACATTAGTCCATTGCTCTACCTCTGTGTTGTCAAGTATACTATCCATATATGTGCTGCATTGTAGTTGTGCGCAGTATATAGCAGGAGGACAGTGCAGAATTTTGCTGACCACCAGTATATATATATATATATATATATATATATATATATAGCAGTACGGTACATTAGTCCATTGATCTACCTCAGTTTCGTCAAGTATACTCTCCATATCTGTGCTACATTGTAGTTGTGTGCAGTATATAATAGGAGAGTGCAGAATTTTGCTGACCACCAGTATATATATATATATATATATATATAGCAGTACGGTACAGTATCCATTGCTCTACCTCTGTGTCGTCAAGTTTACTATCCATATCTGTGCTCCATTGTAGTTGTGCGCAGTATATACAGTAGTAGGCGGACAGTGCAGAATTTTGCTGACCACCAGTATATATATATAGCAGTACGGTACATTAGTCCATTGCTCTACCTCTGTGTCGTTAAGTATACTATCCATATCTGTGCTGCATTGTAGTTGTGCGCAGTATACGGTAGGAGGACAGTGCAGAATTTTGCTAACCACCAGTATATATATATATATATATATATATATATTTATAGCAGTACGGTACAGTATGCCATTGCTATTGATATATTACTGGCATATAATTACACACATTAAAAGATGAAAAACAAAAATGTGGAGGGAGGCCGGCCACTTGGGTCGCTTAGCTTAGCCATCCAGTGACCTTGGTGCATCTCTTTTTTTCTTTGTATCATGTGCTGTTTGGGGACTATTTTTTTAAGTGCCATCCTGGCTGACACTGCAGTGCCACTCCTAGATGGGCCAGGTGTTTGTGCCAGCCACTTGGGTCGCTTAGCTTAGCCGTCCAGCGACCTTGGTTCACCTATTTTTTTCTTTGCATCATGTGCTGTTTGGGGACTTTTTTTTTAAGTGCCATCCTGGCTGACACTGCAGTGCCACTCCTAGATGGGCCAGGTGTTTGTGCCGGCCACTTGGGTCGCTTAGCTTAGCCATCCAATGACCTTGGTGCACCTCTTTTTTTCTTTGCATCATGTGCTGTTTGGGGACTATTTTTTTAAGGCCCATCCTGTCTGACACTGCAGTGCCACTCCTAGATGGGCCAGGTGTTTGTGCCGGCCACTTGGGTCGCTTAGCTTAGCCATCCAGCGACCTCTGTGCTAATTTTAGGACTAAAAATAATATTGTGAGGTGTGAGGTGTTCAGAAAAGACTGGAAATGAGTGGAAATGATGGTTATTGAGGTTAATAATACTATGGGATCAAAATGACCACCAAATTCTATGATTTAAGCTGTTTTTGAGTGTTGTTTTTTTTTTAAACACCCAAATCCAAAACACACCTGAATCTGACAAAAAAATTTCAGGGAGGTTTTGCCAAAAAGCGTCCGAATCCAAAACACGGCCATGGAACCGAATCCAAAACCAAAACACAAAACCCCGAAAAATTTCTTGTGCACATCTCTAGTACAAACTGTACTGTTACAGTAATTATAGGGCAACCTGGATGCACATGGAGAATTTAATAGTTTGTGGCCTTTTTTGCTTAGTATGGGTCTTCGGTCAGTATTGTTAAAGTGGGTCTAATATTTTTGCACACTCTTCTGTATAAGCAGTAGTAAATGAAACCAGCCATACATTGCTTGAAGCATTTCTGTATGGGTACAACAGGTTTCTTACAGAACGCTTACATTATTTCTCTTTAGGGGTGTTTTCAATATCTGTCAAATTCTTTCCAAAGGAAAGGATCTGACAGGTCAGTATTCAATCTGACTGTCAGATTTGGCTGCTCCCGACAGCCACTCCCCACCGCTCACCCATCCACGGCCCTCGGTACTGACAGCTACTCCCTGCCACTCAATCCCGACAGCCGCTCCCAACCACTCTGCCATGACAGCCGCTCCCCGCCACTCCATCCTGACAAACAGTCCCCGCTGCTCCGTCCTGACAGCTGGTCCCCGCTGCTCCATCCTGACTGCTGGTCCACCATCCACGCTCCTCATCCATCCATGTCGCCCTGTCCCCGCTCCACTACTCACCTGGTCCCCGGCATCCCCCATCTCATCTCCCCGATTCCGACAGTGTCAATCTGACTTTAAAAAAAGTTGGATTGACATTGTCGGGAATTCCTGACTTGTTGGAAAAAATGGCCCGGCATTGAATTGGTCGGAACCCCTTCCGACTTAAACCTGTCGGAAACTGCCATCTTTCCAACAAGACGGCAGTTTCCGACAGGTATAGAATACACCCCTTAGACACTTTTCCATGTTGTAGTATATTGGTAGGTTGCATTATATAACTTCATGACCATATACAGATGTAGCCATGCTTTTCCAGCCTGTGGCATGACCGCATGGGAACACGTGCCATGCGCCATGCCAAAGTGCATGTGCGTCTTAGTATACCACCCATGTAAGTCTATTATGTGCCCTTAGTTCCAAGCATTCCTTACTGTGCCCATTGCAATCATATGTAGTACACCAAAAATTGCTACCTCACCTGATTCCTTCATGGGTAGGATGACAAATCCTGTAACTGATGACCCAAAATAGATGCCACATCCTTTTTTGTATCTTCATGCTCTCTATTCCATGCGAAGCTAAACCTCTTTATTGTGTTCATGGTTTCTGTACTGTATTATGTTTATTCTATCTGTTTAATACACTGAGCCCTGTTGAGGAAATAATGCTATATAAAGAAAAGTATTATTATTATTATTATTATTATTATTATTTATAAAGCACCAACCATTTGACATGTCAACAAAGAAAAAATGTTGACATTATGGTTAGGGGTTAGGATTTAAGTTAGGGTTAGCAGTAGAGTTAGGTCTTCCTTGAAAATGCACTGTCAACATACAGATCATGTTAACATTTCATATGCTGAAAGTCGACATGGTCAATATTACAATGCTGTCTTTCCATATTATTACCATGCCGACATTCTCATGCCAACATTATGAATGTCAATATGGTCGCTGTCAACCTAATATACCAAACCTGGGCTACCAAGCATTTGATAAAAAGCTACATGGACAAACACTAACTTTGAAGACATTTTCAAAGCTGTATACACAAATCTTAAACAGATAATTGAAAATCTGTGTTCCAGTGTTGAAAATTGCAACAAATATTGATTTGCAAGCAAGCTTTTTTTCCCCAGTTTTATTAAGCACTTAGTATTTAGAGATGTGCGCCATTATAATTCATCATATACATAGTTTGATATGGGAAAAAGTAAAAGAAAAAGTATAATGTACCACTGTTCATACTCTATATGACAATATTTATTTTTAAACAATACTGTATATATTTAATGAAACAATTCTAAAATGACACAACCGGCTGTGAACATACAAATTTACTTTAGAGATGAGCGATTTCAGTTCCCTGTGAACCGAACCCCCCCGAACTTCACTAACCGAGACCGGCTCGGAATTTTCCTGCCTGACTCGGAAACCAGAACGAGGCAAAAATGGCATCATTCCTCTGTCGTATTCTCGCATGTTTTGGATTCCATATAAGGAGCCGCGCATCGCCGCCATTTTCACTCCAGTTCCGGAGAGTGTAATGAGAGGACGTGTCCCCTTCCTCAGTGTTTGTGCGGAAGGGAAAGTGTGGTGGCGATTCCAGTGCTGTCTTGTGCTGCTCAGTCCAGTGTAGTGTCTTATGCTGTATCAGTCTAGTCACAGTGGTGCTGTCCTCTGGTGCCATATGTCCAGTGCTGCTGTATAAGTCCAGTGCAGTTGTGCTGTGTTTTGCTGGCTCAGTACAGTGGTACTGTAGTGTCTTGTGCTTCATCAGTCCAGTCACAGTGGTGGTGTCCTCTGCTGCCATATGTTCAGTGCTGCTGCATAAGTCCAGTACATTGCAGTGGTGCTGTGTTGTCCTGCATCAGTCCAGTAATTGTGTCCTTGTGGTACTGTATAAATCCAGTGGTACTGCCATATATGTCCAGTGACATTGCCATATATGTCAAGGGATACTGCCGTATATGTCCAGTGATACTGCCGTATAAGTCCAATGATACTCCCATATAATTCAAGTCCAGTGGTACTGCCATATAAGTCCAGTGATACTGACGAGTATGTCCAGTGATACTGCAATATATGTTCAGTGGTACTGCCGTATATATCTAGTGATACTGCAGTATATGTCCAGTGGTACTGCCATATAATTCCAGTGATACTGTTATATATGTCCAGTGGTATTGCCGTATAAATCCAGTGATACTGACGTATATGTCCAGTGGTACCACCGTATAAATTCAGTGATACTGCCTTATATGTCCGGTGATACTGCCGTATAAATCCGGTGATACTGCCATATATGTTCAGTAGTACTGCCATATAATTTCTCTGATACTGCCGTATATGTCCAGTGGAACGGCTGTATAAATCCAGTGATACTGCCATATATGTCCAGTAGTACTGCTGTATATGTCCAGTGGTACTGCCGTATATGTCTAGTGGTACTGCCATATAATTCCAGAGATACTTCCGTGTATGTCCAGTGGTAGTGCTGTATAAATTCAGTGGTATTGTCATATAAACCCACTGGTACTGCCATATAATTCCAGTGATACTGCCATATAATTCCAGTGATACTGCCATATAACTCTAGTCTAGTGGTACTGCCATAATAGTCAAGTGATACTGCTGTATAAATCCAGTCCAGTGGTACTGCCATATTAGTCCAGTGGTACTGCCATATAATTCCAGTAACACTGCCGTATAATTCCAGTGGTACTGGCGTATAAATCCAGTGGTACTGCTGTATAATTCCAGTGATACTGCCATATAATTCCAGTGATTCTGCCGTATAAATCCAGTACGGTGGTACTGCCATATAATTCCAGTGAAACTGCCATATGATTACAGTGATACTGCTGTATAAATTTAGTCTAGTGGTAATGCCGTATTACCCCAGTGGTACTGCCATATAATTCCAGTGATACAGCCGTATAATTCCAGTGGTACTGTCGTATAAGTCCAGTGCTACTGCTGTATAATTCCAGTGACACTGTCATATAATTCCAGTGGTACTGGTGTATAAGTCCAGTGGTACTGCCATATAATTCCAGTGATACTGCTGTATAATTCCAGTGATACTGCCGCATAAATCCAGACCAGTGGTACGGCCGTATAAATCCAGTGGTACTGCCTTATTATTCCTGGGATATTGCTGTATAATTCTAGTGATACTGCGGTATGAATCCAGTCCAGTGGTACTGCCATATAAATCCAGTGAAACTGCTGTATATGTCCAGTGATACTGCCGTATATGTCCAGTGGTACTGTCATATAAATCCAGTGATGCTGCCGTATATATCCAGTAGTACTGCCATGTAATTCCAGTGATACTGCCAAATATGTCCATTGGTACTGCCGTAGAAATGCTGTGGTACTGGCATATAAATCCAGTCCAGTGATACTGCCGTATACATATTCAGTGATACTGCTGTATATGTCTAGTGGTACTGCTGTATATGTCCAGTGGTACTGCCATATAAATCCAGTCCGTGATACTGCCGTATAAGTCCAGTGATATTGCCGTATATGTCCAGTGGTACTGCAGTATAAATCCCGCGATACTGCCATATATGTCCAGTGTTACTGTCATATAATTCCAGTGATACTGCTGTATATGTCCAATGGTACTGCCATATAAATCCAGTGATACTGTCGTATATGTCCGGTAGTTCTGCCAAATAAATCCAGTGATACTGCCGTATATGTCCAGTGGTACTGCCATATAATTCCAGTGATACTGCCATATATGTCCAGTGGTACTGCAGTATAAATCCAGTGATTCTGCCATATATGTCCAGTGGTACTGTCATATAATTCCAGTGAAACTGCAATATATGTCCAGTGGTACTGCCATATAAATCCAGTAATACTGCCGTATATGTCCAGTGGTTCTGCCGTATAAATCCAGTGATAAAGCCGTATATGTCCAGTGGCATTGCCATATAATTTCAGTGATACTGCCATATAAATCCAGTGATACTGCCGTATAAGTCCAGTGGGACTGCTGTATAATTCCAGTGATACTGTCATATAATTCCAGTGGTACTAGCATATAAATCCAGTGGTACTGCCATATAATTCCAGTGATGCTGCCGTATAATTCCAGTGATACTGCCATATAAATTCAGTCCAGTGGTACTGCCGAATAATTACAGTGGTACTGCCGTATAATTCCAGTGATAGTGCCATATAATTCAAGTGATACTGCTGTATAAATCCAGTCCAGTGGTACTGCCATTTAAGTCCATTTATACTGCCATATAAGTCCAGTGATACTACCGTATAATTCCAGCCGTACTGCCGTAGAGGTCCAGTGAAAATGCCATACAATTCCAATGGTACTGCTGTATAAGTCCAGTGGTACTGCCGAATAAGTCCAGTGATATTGCCATATAAATCCAGTCCAGTGGTACTGCCATATAAGTCCAGTGGTACTGTCATATAAGTCCAGTGATACTGCTGTATAAATACACTGGTACTGCCGTATAAGTCCAATCCAGTGGTGCTGTCATATAAGTTCAGTGGTGCTGTCCTGTGCTGTATATTATTTACTACAAATAAAGGGGTTATTAATATTTAATCCAAATCATTTTTACAGGGTTTGCCCTGTGTGGTGTAGAGGTATGCTCTCCTGTACTGCATATTGTTATATAACTCCAGAAAAATAATGGAGAACAAAAATTTGGAGGATAAAATAGGGAAAGATCAAGAACCACTTCCACCTACTACTGCTGCTGCCACTGCTGTTGTTGCTGCTGGGAGTCGATCGTCATCCCAGAGGGGAAGTCGGAAGACCACCTGTACTACTTCAACTAAGCAATTCAATGTCCAACAGTCCTTTACTAGGAAGATGAAATATGACAGCAGTTACCCAAAGCAGATTAATGAGGCCATAACAACTATGCTGGTGTTAGATGTGCATCCGGTATCTGTCCTTAGTGCAGTGAGATTGCAGTGCCACTTAGGAGGGCAGATATAAAAAAGGGCCCAAACAGCACATCATGCAAAGATGTAAAAGAGGAGCAATGAGGTAGCTTTATGAGTAAGCTAAGCGACACAAACAATTCACCCATCTAGAAGTGGCATTGCAGTGTCAGACAGGAGGGTACTTAAAAAATAGTACCCAAACAGCACATCATGCCAAGAGGTAAAAGAGGGAAATGAGGTAGCTGTATGACTAAGCTAAGCGACACAAACAATTGGCCCATCCAAGAGTGGCACTGCAGTGTCAGACAGGAGGGTAGATATAAAAAAAACTCCCCAAACAGCACATCATGCAAAGATGTAAAAGAGGTGCAATGAGGTAGCTGTATGAGTAAGCTAAGCAACACAAACAAATGGCCCATCTAGGAGTGGCATTGCAGAATCAGACAGGAGGGCACTTTAAAAATAGTACCCAAACAGCACATCATGCCAAGAAGTAAAAGAGGGCAATGAGGTATCTGTATGACTAAGCTAAGCGACACAAGTGTACAGCACAACTACCTGGCCCATCTTGGGTTGGCACTGCAATCCCACTGCACTAGTGGCGGATACCGGACGCACATTTAACACCAACATAGTTGTTATGGCCGCAGTAATCCGCTTTGCAACAGGATATATATTTATATATATATATATATATATATATATATATATACGGCAGTATCACTAGACTGGACTTATACGTCAGTACCACTGTAATTATATTGCAGGAGCACTGGACTTATACGGCAGTACCACTGGACATATATACGGCAGTATCACTGGACATATACGGCAGTATCACTGGACAGGATTTATACACCAGTACCACTGTTATTATACGGCAGGATCACTGGATTTATACGATAGGATTACTGTAATTATACGGCAGGATCGCTGGATTTATACGGCAGTACCGCTGGACATATACGGCAGTATCAATGGACATATACGGCAGTATCACTGGACATATACGGCAGTATCACTGTACTGGACTTATACGCCAATACCCCTGGAATTATACGGCAGGATCACTGGACTTATACGGCAGGATCACTGGAATTATACAGCAGGATCACTGGATTTATATGCCAGTACCACTGGATTTATACGCCAGTACCACTGTAATTATACAGCAGGATCACAGTAATTATACGCCAGTATCACAGGAATTATATGGCAATATCAAAGGAATTATATGGCAATATCACTGTAATTATACGCCAGTATCACAGGAATTATATGGCAATATCACTGTAATTATATGGCAATATCACAGGAATTATACGCCAGTATCCCGAGAATTATACGGCAATATCACAGTAATTATACACCAGCATCACGGGAATTATATGGCAATATCACTGTAATTATACGTCAATATCACAGGAATTATACGCCAGTATCCCGAGAATTAAACGGCAATATCACTGTAATTATACGGCAATATCACAGGAATTATACGCCAGTATCCCGAGAATTATACAGCAATATCATGGGAATTATACGCAATATCACTGGTATTATACGCCAGTAACACTGGATATATGGCAGCAGAGGACACCACCACTGTGACTGGTCACTGGACTGATGCTGCACAAGAGAGACACTTACCCTGATGCACAGCAAGCACAGCAAAACTGCAAGGTACTTATACAGAAGCCAGCAGCACTGGGGACATATAGCACAAGAGGACACCAACACTGTGACTGGCTGGACTGATGCAGCATAAGACACTGACTACACTGTACTGAGCAGCACAAGACAGCACTAGAATCGCCACCCCCCTTTCCCGCCCACACAGATACTGAGGACGGAGACATGTCCTCTCACTACACTCTCCAAGACAGGAGTGAAAATGGCTGTGACGCGCAGCTCCTTATTTGGAATCCAAACCCTGCGAGAATCCGACAGCGGGGTGATAACATTTTGCCTCATTCTGGTTTCCGAGTCAGGTGGGAAAACCTGAACCTGACTCGGATCCGAGCTTGTGACGTGAAGTCCGGTAGGGTTCGGTACTCTGAGAACCGAACCTTTCTCATCTCTAATTTAAATATACTGTTGGAGTGTGGCCTTTATTTCTTCAATGGAGGACAGTGCTATGTCCCATAGAAGATTACTGTGTGTGTGTGTGTGTGTGTGTGTGTGTGTGTGTGTGTGTGTGTGTGTGTGTGTGTGTGTGTGTGTGTGTGTGTTTGTGTGGAGTAATCCTCTATGGGACAGTTGGTTGGTCCTGGGTACAATATACCAAATGCAAACTGAACCTTATATGTGAATCTGTGAATTACAAAGCAGGTAAGGCAACAAAAAGTATTTATAGTATGGTAGACAGTTTCATATTGTTAAATGATGCTGGACTAAATGCTCCATAATGCTTATCTCATCCTTTTTGAAAGCACAGAATTGGTAGAAATATTTTCTTCAGTACTTTAGAGAATGTGTCATACTGTACCGGTAATCTTCAGAAATATATGTAAAAAGAGAACTGAAAATCAAAAGGAATAGTAGAGCTGTGTGATAGGTTTTCAAGTATGTAACTTATTGTCAGATTTGTTTGCAGCCATTACAGGCTTTGTTAGATACTCCATTATATACCTTAAACAAATCTGTATGTAAATGATTGAAGTACTTTGCTGTATGTATGCAAAATAATGTTGCTGAGCACTGTAGGACAAATTACTTTTCTTAGTCGGATGTGGAGACTGCAGTTAATGCAGTGAATAAATATGAATACCAATGTAAGCACCTGTTGAAACAGTGATAAAGTTGATTGTATAATTTACTTGTTTCAGAAAAAGGAAGGTTTGTCCTGCACCGGCCTGATTAGATATATATGAGATAATGATACTTAAACCAAAAATCGGACAGTAATATTAAATATTCATTATTCCCATCTGTCCATGTGGTGGTGCGCCCAGAGTCAAAGAGAAGGCAAAATGTAACAAAAAGAGAAAAAGTATGACTCTTGTTGGGGCGCACTCTTGTTTTATCGTGTTAACTAATGATTAGTGATGTGTATAAAAAATAATCAATTCTTTATTTCTATTTTAAAAGTAGAAATAAAGAATTGATTATTTTTTATACACATCACTAATCATTAGTTAACACGATACAACAAGAGTGAACCCCAACAAGAGTCATACTTTTTCTCTTTTTGTATAATTTACTTACCAGATATTTCATTAAAAAAAATTAGTATTTGTGTATTGTGTTATCGTACAATGGTCCACAGACTAATTGTTGAGTTTTCTGATTACCTTTACAGTATCTTCACATATAATTCCATTGCGTAAATAATTTAAACTACACCTTGTTTTTTAACCTCTTCCAACCCAAATTTAAGTATATAGTCCTTTTTTATTTTATTTTATGTATGCTAAAGATATTAACTAATTTTAATATAAATAATAATTATAATAATAATAATAATAATGATAATAATAATAATAATAATAATAATATTAATAATAGTTATATAGCACTTTTCTCCCATTAGGACTCAAACATGATTTACATTTGCATTTAAAAAAAACAGATGATACCAAGTAAACGTAAGTAACATAGTAACAAGTATTAATAAACAACAGAATAAAAGCAAAATATTTGGGTTATACTGTATATTTTTTTTAGAAAACAAGGGGCACTAATGAAAGGCCTGATTAAACATATTAAGTTTTGATTCTGTTTCTAGAATGAAGGACTCTGGAAATGTACTATCAAGTGAGTTCCAGAGAGTCAGAGCTACAAAGCTCATGCACAACCACCACATGAAGTAAGGGAGATTCTAGGTACTACAACTTGTCCTTCATCTGCTGATCAAAGTACTGTAAGTGGTGGTGTAAGAAGCTGCTTCAGATACCTTTAACCCTGAATTTGAAGGGCTCTGAAAGTAAGTAAGCTATCTTGAAACAGATTCACCATGCTACAGATAGTCAGTGATGGGAGCAGAAAAGGGAAGTTATGTCACAGGAAGGAGGCTGGTTAATTACCTTTTTTTACCAAGGGGTGCAATACTTTTCTAGAAGACACAAATAGAAGGCATGTATAAGTCAAAGCATCCACGACACCTGTAGAGTGCGAATAGATCCTGTGGTGAGCACAGCAAGACAAAGAGGACTCCTTGCACTCTCCCAACTGCCGGCATTCTGGCGGGCAGGATGCCGCTGTCGGGATATGGACATCCCGTCCGCCAGTAAATCATACTGAATCCTTGGTAAACAATGTAAAAATTTAATAGATACATTTTTTAAAGCATTTTTATTGTGTGTAAAAATAGGGTAACACCCTTTTCATACAGAAATCCCAGCAATTTCCTGGCACTTCAGTGCAGAGTCGTTTTGCCGGTCTCTGTCTGACCCCCAATTCACACAGAGAAACAAATTACCGGTGAAGAATTTTGACCAGGTAATTTGCTCTGTGTGAAAGTGTCAATTCAGGTCAAAATTCCCGGGTCTCCAACCCTGTTAAATTCCTGGGTCGAAGTCCCGAGAATTTCAACCTGGGTTGACCCTTTCACACAGAAAAAGGACCCGTGTTTTAATTAAATTACCGGGTAGAACTGCTTCACCGGGTAATTTAATTTTCTGTGTGAAAGGGGTATAATGTGGGATTTAAATAATATGTCTATTACTTAAAGCAGAGGTTGCATTTATAAAATGTATAGAAAAAATTAAGTGCAGCACCTAGGCATACATTGTGTATCTATGTAGAAATTAAGGGGAAGATTTATCAAAGCTTAGACACAAATAAAGTACCAACCAATCAGTTTCTGTCATTTTACATTTTGTGCTTGACAAATGATAGGATCTGATTGGTTGGAACTTCAGTTCTCTACACTTTAGCTCTCTGCAAGGTTTGATAAATCTCCCCCAAAGTGAGAACTGTCTTTCCTGAAAGTGGTCTTTATGGAAATAAGTACTGTGAATTGATATAATAAATATCTTTAACAACTTGCCTGGCATGGTCGCATCAGATGCGACCATGCCTGCAAGTGCTTTATCTGACCTGGTCGCACAAAGACCGAAGAGGTCTTTCTAACCAGTTAGTATTCGTGGGTAAAAAGGACGGTTCGTTGCGACCCTGCATCGACTTCAGGGAATTGAACCGTATCACGATTAAAAACTCATACCCACTGCCTCTCATTTCGGTCTTGTTTGACCAGCTTCGTACTGCCACCATTTTTTCTAAGATTGACCTACGCGGTGCGTACAATCTAATCCGAATAAGAGAGGGGGATGAATGGAAGACTGCCTTTAATACCCACTCAGGGCATTATGAATATTTGGTGATGCCTTTTGGGCTCTGTAATGCCCCGGCAGTCTTCCAGGACTTCATGAACGATGTGCTCAGGGAATATTTGGATAGATTCTTAGTTGTATACTTAGATGACATCCTAATCTTCACCCATTCCCTGGAGGAACATCGGAAGCATGTACGCTTAGTCCTCCAGAAACTCAGAGACCACCGGCTTGGGGCGAAGCTGGAGAAGTGCGAATTTGAAGTTCAGCAAATCGCATTTCTAGGATATATTATCTCCCCAGAAGGTTTCCAAATGGAGGGTTCCAAGGTACAGGCAGTCCTGGATTGGGTGCAGCCCACTAGTTTGAAGGCGCTTCAGCGTTTTCTGGGCTTTGCGAATTTTTATAGACGATTTATCGCTGGATTTTCGTCTATAGTGGCGCCCTTGGTGGCACTCACTAAGAAAGGGGCGGATGTTGCTCACTGGTCTTGTGAGGCCAAAGCGGCTTTTGCCCGTCTCAAAAGGGCATTTGTCTCGGCCAAGGTGCTGCGACACCCATATCCAGAGCGTCCTTTTCTGGTGGAGGTGGATGCTTCTGAGATGGGTATTGGGGCAGTGCTCTCTCAGATGGGGGTGTCTGATAATCGCCTTCATCCCTGTGCTTACTTTTCACGTAAATTTTCGCCTGCCGAGATGAATTATGACGTGGGTAACCGGGAATTGTTGGCTATTAAGGATGCACTCGAGGAGTGGAGACACTGGCTTGAGGGGGCTAAGTTTGTGGTCTCAATTCTCACCGACCATAAGAATTTGGCATATTTAGAGTCAGCGAAGCGCCTCAATGCCAGTCAGGCACGATGGGCTTTGTTTTTTGCTCGCTTTAATTTTTTGATAACATATCGCCCTGGGTCAAAAAACATCAAGGCTGATGCGCTCTCGCAGAGTTTTGCTCCAATCCAGGAGACCACCGAGGTGCCATTGCCCATTGTGTCCCCATCATGTATTAAAGTGGGCATTACCCAGGACCTCTTGTCATTAGTCCTTAGAGCACAGGAGCAGGCTCCTCCAGACCTTCTGGTAGGTCTTTTGTTTGTGCCACCTAGGTTAAGACAGCGAGTGTTCATGGAATTCCATGCCAAGAAGTCGGCAGGTCACCCGGGTATTGCCAGAACTCGGGAGTTGCTATCAAGGGCGGTGTGGTGGCCCTCGGTGGCTAGGGATGTGGATCAGTGGGTTCGGGCATGTGACATCTGTGCCCGAAATAAGACTCCTAGAGGGGTTCCTGTTGGCCCATTACATCCACTCTCTATTCCATCTAAGCCATGGACCCACATTTCAGTGGATTTTGTGGTGGACTTGCCCAAATCCTCGGGGATGGCAGCCATCTGGGTTGTCGTTGACAGGTTTTCAAAGATGGCGCACTTCGTTCCATTGGTTGGGCTGCCATCGGCCAGACGCCTGTCTGAATTATTTATGCTGCATGTTGTGCGCCTCCACGGGTTGCCACTTGATGTGGTCTCTGACCGCGGATCCCAGTTTGTGGCCAAATTCTGGAGGGCATTTTGTTCCGATCTCCAGATTTCTGTCAGCTTGTCGTCAGGCTACCATCCGCAGTCTAATGGGCAGACTGAAAGGGTGAACCAGTCCTTGGAGCAGTGCCTCAGGTGTTATGTCTCCAAGTGTCAGACTGACTGGGTTGCTCATCTGTCCAAGGCGGAGTTTGCCTATAACAACGCGGCTCACTCTGCTACAGGGATCTCTCCCTTCCTTTGTGTGTATAGGCATCATCCTAAGGCCAATTCTTTTGACCCCCAGGACTCCACGCCTGGTGGTTCCTCTGTGGTTTCGGTCCTTAGAGGTATTTGGAGGAAAGTGAAGAAAGCTCTTGTGTCTGTGTCATTAGTGACCAAAAGGGTTTTTGATAAGCGGAAAAGACCCTGCAGCTTCAAATTAGGAGACTTCGTCTGGTTGTCTACCAAGAATTTGAAGTTGAGACAGCCATCTCATAAGTTAGGCCCCCGGTTCATCGGTCCTTATAAGATCACTAGGGTTATCAATCCGGTGGCATTTCAGTTAGATCTACCCCGTTCTTTGGGTATCAATAAAACATTTCATTGTTCCCTTTTAAAACTGGCGATTAGTAATCCTTCTTCCAGTGGAAGACCTTCCCCTCTTCTGATATGTGGCCAGAGGGAGTTTGTTGTTGAAAGGATTCTTGACTCCAAGATGGTTCGGGGTCGGCTGTCATTTTTGGTGCACTGGAAGGGGTATGGCCCGGAGGAGCGGTCGTGGGTGCGCAGTTGTGATCTTCATGCCCCCAGACTGTTACGCTCTTTCTTCTCGCAGTTTCCCGATAAACCCGGTGATAGGGGTTCTTTGACCCCTCGTCAGAGGGGGGTACTGTTAGGGTCTCCTGCTCTGTGCTGCCACATCGTCATGGCAACCGGGAGACAAGTGCTAGCGGAGTAACCTGAGCGTAGCTGATACTCCGGTTCGGGTCTTTTGCTGTGCAGTGGTTACAGGCTCTGTGCACGGCAGGGGATCCGGTGCTGGTTTTTGTGCTCACAGTCTGTGAGGTCTGAGTGGGGCGTGGACAGCACCTGCTATATAAACCCTCTTCTCAGGTTAGGCAGATGCTGCTGAATCTTTGTTGGTTAGTCAGTTCCTGAAAGCTAGCTAGTACTGTGTAAACTTTGTATCTGTTTGTTGCTTACTGCAAATAGGCCTTGGGATTTGGTATTACACTCTGCCAATCCAGACCTAGCAGTAAGACTGGAGTCAGTTGTTTAACCTGCTGGGGTTCTTTTGCTACTCTGTGAACCTAGCAAGTTTGCGGCTGTATTCTCAGACTTGCCTGCCAAAATCCTTTCTCACTGTGCAAGGTGTTCAGGTGTCAGTTTAGTGGCAGTAAGCTGAACCAGTGCACTGCAAGTGAGGACTAGGATTGTGGAGACTCTCCTTGTGTCTATTATTCCATCTCTGACCAAGGAGTTTACTGCCACACCCGTTGGTAACCCTTTAGGGTTTTGCTGTTGCCCTTAGCAACAGCATTTCGGGTTCTCTACGTATTAAATCACAACATCTCGCTTCTTTCCATCTGAGCATTCCTAATACTAGGGAGACACCCAGTTTCTTAGCCTTTGGGCTTCTCTGTTCACTTTGTGTTTATTTTGTTACCCTATCACCTTCTATGTATGTAATGTCATATTCCCCAGTCTGTCTGTGAGTTTATTTGTTTTGCATCCCTCTCCGTTCAGACACCAGTACATTCCTGCTGGCACTGGTGTGCATAACAAAAGCACGTTATACACATTGCAATAGTTAGAGCACATTATAGACTTTGTGCCAGGCAGAGCACGTTATACACTTTGTGCCAGGTACAGCACGTTATACAGATTGCACTAGGTAGAGTGCGTTATACACTTATACATACTGTATATATATATATAACTGCAGCAGAGCCTGGCATTCCTGGGTCATTCCATGTCAGTTCAACCATGGGTGTCCACCACCCATCTCTGATTTTTATGAAAACATTTTTAGTTAAGAGAGGATGTCAGAAAAACTATTTCTACCAAATGTCTTGGCTGTCTGACAATTAGTTTATTAAATATTGATTTTTCAATTTATTAAATCATTTACTAATCACGGCTTCTTTATCCAGTTTATTTTAAGTATCACAAGTATTTATTAGGAATCACTATGAAATTTGGACCCCTAAAGTAACTCTTCCTCCTGAATCCAAAAAGCCAAACCAAATCACTTTATCTGTCTTACGTTTCGAGTTACAGCAAAAACGCACATTTTTTAAAAATACTTAAAAACGCTAGGTTCAATCAACACTAGATATCCCAATTTTTTTAGGTGCTTAACAAAGGTATACAATATTACCACACAAAAAATTATCTTGGTATGGAGAAAAAAATCATGACGATGACGTTCAATTACTGTAGTACCGCATACATAATTAACACAAGAAATCATGAAATTTAAAAACTTGAACTTAAATTGAGTGCATACTGTAACTTAAGTTGAGTCAACAATCTCATTATCTTTCTCTTGTTTGGAACCTGTTGTAATGGTCTGTAATTTTCCTTAAAGTGTCAGCAGAAAGTGCCTTCCAGTCCTACCTTGCATAGTGGGCGCTTCCGTTATACAGGGGACATGAATAAAAGGAACAAAACACTGAAGGACGGAAAACACATTTGTTGATTTTGTTTTGTTTCATGAAGTGTACCAGCACATCTTGTTTCTCCTCATTACATTGAATGATATACCTAATGTACCAGATGTTACCATACATTGCTGCTATGTATGTTCCAGGTTGCAGATCACTTTTGTCTACATTTGTTTGTGACTGTGGTCATAGTGACACTAAAGGGGTTTTGCAATTAGCCATGGTAAATTAACACGACTAATTGTCTAGACGAGGGCTATCCATTTAGCCTCGTAAAGCCACGGCTCATGCCAGCTTATCAGGGATTTTGTTTCACCTGCCTCAGGCAGGCAAAACAAAATCCACAGAAACAGGGCTGTTTCTACCAAAAACACACAGGGTTCACTGAACCTGTGTGTTTTTGGGAGATAATGTATTGTATATTTTTACAGGAGACCAAATTGGATAGCCTGTAAAAAAAAATTGGTGAAACATCGGGAAAAATTGCCAAATGTATTTTCACCTGTAATTGGATATCCACCAGACTGGTTCCTGCTGTCTTCATGTTGTCTGATGGAATTCGGAATATGTGTAGTTCATCATATCTAATAGGCCGAAATCGATGATGAGCAAGTGTTCCTACCACAGTCTTTGCTGTTTCTAGGTGGCTGCGCAGTCTTCTTTTTCATTTTGTGACTGTAAGCCATGTATCTTTCCAGCCCAGCTATACAGGTCCAAAAGGTGTCAAGATGTGATGATTTTCCACTGCTTGCAGACTGGTGCGTGTGGCTAGACGTTTACTAGCACCATCACTAAAGTAGTGAACATACTCCAATTTTAGTAATAGTTCCGCTAAGTGTTTCATAACTGCCGTAATGAAGGCATGCACAGTTTTGGCTACATAGTCACAGGGGATGGCGGTCATTAGGTCGACATGAGTTAGGTCGACATACATTGGGTCGACCATATTTGGTTGACATGCATTAGGTTGACATGATCACTAGGTCGACATGGTCATTAGGTTGACATGTACTAGGTCGACATGAAAAAAGTTGTAGTTTTGGAAGGAAAAAGAAAGACTGTGTTGGGGCACACTTTGGAAATATGAAATATGATAAAACTTAACGTTTATTAAAGTTAATCATAAGAAAAAGGGATCTACATAGACTATAGTATAAAAACAAACACCTATAGGATACTTAAATTATTTAAATATTAGGGTTAAAATACCCTCTATTGACACTAATCATATTCCATAGTGGACAGTGTCAATTTGAGAAAAATGGATTGATCACAGGCACATATATACTGACTGATTACAATAGGTTCTATGTAAGGTTATTCAGAAAATAATTACAAATATCAGATACATTTATCAGTTAGCAAAACATGAACATAGATAATTAAAGGCCAAATGGGCTATACGATACCAAGGGAGAACAGAGTGGACCAGATCGTGCACTGACTGGTTCCTCTGGTTCACATTCACAGACGGACCGTTTCACCAATGTGTGGCTTGTTCACTGTCACACAGTTCATGTTTTGCTAACTCATAAATGTATCTGATATTTGTAATTATTTTCTGAATAAGCTTACATACTGTAGAACCTATTGTAATCAGTCAGTATATATGTGCCTGTGATCAATCCATTTTTCTTATAAGGGGTCATTATTGTTTTTCCCAATTCGACGTACCAACATATGCTTTGGACTTTATTTAAAAAGCCATAGGAATTTGAGGGCACATTTTAAATATACAAATTACTGACATGTGTTAACCCATTGCTCATTAATTATCACCTACTGATTAAAGTGCTTGTGCTTATTTCTACTAAGTACTTGTCATGCATTTCTGCCAAAAGAGGTTATAATGTCCACCAATACCTAATAAAAACCATTATCTGGATAAAGGTGACAGTTTTACCACACATTTCTGGCAGAAAAGGTTATGATGTTGACAAACCACCTGGTAGAAATATCTGTCATACATTTAAAAAAAAAATTCTCTCAGCACCCCATCTCTCTCATCCAATGTTCTCTATAACCGTATATGACATTGGACAGCAGACGTAGGGGTGCACCCTCTCTATCCCTACTTATTCAAGAACTCCTCTCATCCATTGCCAGACATCAAGTTCCCTGCAAAGCACACTGTAACAGGTACTTGGGGAAGACTAGCCAGACAGTAGAAGTTCTCACTTTTGGTATACGTGCCCAAACCATACACTCTCTCATTTGTTGGATCACAATACTACTGCCACACTTCACTGGCCACGCCCAAATCCATCTGATCTTGGAAGTAAAGCACTGATCAGTACAAGGTTAGGTAACTACCTCGGAATATCAAGTGCGGTAGCACTATTTCACAGCAAACAGCAGAAGTGGTGGAGGAAACATTGGCTTTACCTCTATATCTACATCCTCTTGATAGGAATAGAAATCTAATGACACATATTCAAATTAGAGATGTGCAGAGGGCGTTTTTTCGTGTTTTGTGTTTTGGTTTTGGATTCGGTTCCGCAGTCGTGTTTTGGATTCGGACGTGTTTTTGCAAAACCACCCTTTCGGATTTTTGTCAGATTCGGGTGCGTTTTGGATTCAGGTGTTTTTTAAAACTATAAAACTCAAAAACAGCTTAAATCATAGAATTTGGGGTAATTTTGATCCTATAGTATTATTAACCTCAATAACCATAATGTCCACTCATTTCCAGTCTATTCTGAACACCTCAAACCTCACAATATTATTTTTAGTCCTAGAATTTGCACCGAGGTTGCTGGATGACTAAGCTAAGCGACCCAAGTGGGCGGCACAAACACCTGGCCCATCTAGGAGTGGCACTGCAGTGTCAGACAGGATGGCATTTAAAAAAAGTCCCCAAACAGCACATAATGCAAAGATAAATAAAAAAAGAGGTGCAAGATGGAATTGTCCTAGGGACCTCCCACCCACCCTTATATTGTATAAACAGGACATGCACACTTTAACGAACCCATCATTTCAGCGACAGGGTCTGCCACATGACTGTTGCTGAAATGACTGGTTGGTTTGGGCCCCCACCAAAAAAGAAGCAATCAATCTCTCCTTGCACAAACTGGCTCTACAGAGGTAAGATGTCCACCTCATCCTCATCGTCTGATTCCTCACCCCTTTCACTGTGTACATCCTCCTCCTCACAGAGTATTAATTCGTCCCCACTGGAATCCACCATCACAGGTCCCTGTGTACTTTCTGGAGGCAATTACTGGTAAATGTCTCCATGGAGGAATTTATAATTAATTTTGATGAACATCATCTACTCCATATTTTCTGGAAGTAACCTCCTATGCCGATCACTGACAAGGTGACCGACTGCACTAAATACTCTTTCGGAGTACACACTGGAGGGGAGGCAACTTAGGTAAAATAAAGCCAGTTTGTGCAAGGGCCTCCAAATTGCCTCTTTTTTCCTGCCAGTAAACATACGGACTGTCTAACATGCCTACAGTGATGCTGTCACTCATATAATTCTCCACCATTCTTTCAATGGTGACAGAATCATATGCAGTGACAGTAGACGACATGTCAGTAATCGTTGGCAGGTCCTTCAGTCCGGACCAGATGTCAGCACTCGCTCCTGACTGCCCTGCATCACCGCCAGTGGGTGGTTTTGGAAATGTTATCCTTTTCCTGGCAGCTCCAGTGGTGGTAGAAAATGAAGGAGGAGCTGTTGGCGGGTCATGTTCCGCTTGACTTGACAATTGACTCACCAGCAGGTTTTTGAACCTCTGCAGACTTGTGTCTGCCGCAAAGAGAGATACAATGTAGGCTTTAAACCTAGGATCGAGCATGGTGGCCAAAATGTAGTGCTCTGATTTCAACAGGTTGACCACCCGCGAATCCTGGTTAAATGAATGAAGGGCTCCATCCACAAGTCCCACATGCCTAGTGGAATCGCTCCATTTTAGGTCCTCCTTTAATCTCTCCAGCTGCTTCTGCAAAAGCCTGATGAGGGTAATGACCTGACTTAGGCTGGCAGTGTCTGAACTGACTTCATGTGTGGCAAGTTCAAAGGGTTGGATAACCTTGCACAACATGGAAATCATTCTCCACTGCGCTTGAGTCAGGTGTATTACCCCTCCTTTGCCTATATCGTAGGCCGATGTATAGGCTT
The DNA here is from genome assembly GCF_028390025.1 of Pseudophryne corroboree. Taxonomy (NCBI): domain Eukaryota; kingdom Metazoa; phylum Chordata; class Amphibia; order Anura; family Myobatrachidae; genus Pseudophryne; species Pseudophryne corroboree. The sequence continues at coordinate 773,874,420 of NC_086445.1, forward strand.
GAATGGCCTTTTGCTGCTCCTCCATCCTCTGAAGCATATAGAGGGTTGAAATCCACCTTATTACCACCTCTTGCTTCAGCTGATGGCAGTGCATGTTCATGAATGTTTGCTAGCGCTCCAGTCTTCGGCAGGTGGTGGCTGAATGCCGAAAGTGGCCCGCAATTTTTCAGGCCACGAACAGCATCTCCTGCACGCCCCTGTTGTTTTTCAAAAAATTCTGCACCACTAAATTAATTGTATGTGCACAACATGGGACATGCTGGAGTTTGCCCAGATGTAATGCACGCACAATATTGGTGGCGTTGTCCGATATCACAAATCCCTGGGAGAGTGCAATTGGGGTAAGCCAATCTGCGATGATGTTTCTCAGTTTCCGTAAGAGGTTGTCAGCTGTGTGCCTCTTATGGAAAGCAGTGATACTAGGCGTAGCCTGCCTAGGAACGAGTTGGCGTTTGCGAGATGCTGCAACTGGTGCCACCGCTGCTGTTGTTGCTGCGGGAGGCAATACATCTACCCAGTGGGCTGTCACAGTCATATAGTCCTTAGTCTGCCCTGCTCCACTTGTCCATGTGTCCGTGGTTAAGTGGACAGTGGGTACAACTGCATTTTTTAGGACACTGAGAACACTTTTTCTGACGTCTGTGTACATTCTCGGTATCGCCTGCCTAGAGAAGTGGAACCTAGATGGGATTTGGTACCAGGGACACACTACCTCAAGCAGTTCTCTAAGTCCCTGAGAACTAACGGTGGATACCAGATGCACGTCCAACTCCAACATAGTTGTCAAGGCCTGAGTTATCCACTTTGCAACAGGATGACTGCTGTGATATTTCATCTTTCTTGCAAAGGACTGTTGGACAGTCAAGTGCTTACTAGAAGTAGTACAAGTGGTCTTCCGACTTCCCCTCTGGGATGACGATTGACTCCCAGCAGCAACAACAGTAGCGCCAGCAGCAACTGCAGCAGTAGGCGTTCCACTCAAGGATCCATCGGAGGAATCCCAGTTAGGAGAGGACTCGTCAGGCTTGCCAGTGACATGGCCTGCAGGACTATTGGTGTTCCTGTATAAGGAGGAAATTGACATTGAGGGAGTTGGTGGTGTGGTTTGCAGGAGCTTGGGTACAAGCGGAAGAAGGTATTTAGTTGTCAGTGGACTGCTTCTGCTGTCACCCAAAGTTTTTGAACTTGTCAATGATTTCTGATGAATGCGCTCCAGGTGATGTATAAGGGAGGATGTTCCTAGGTGGTTAACGTCCTTACCCCTACTTATTACAGCTTGACAAATGCAACACACGGCTTGACACCAGTTGTCCGCATTTCTGTTGAAATAATTCCACACTGAAGAGGTGATTTTTTTGGTATTTTGACCAGTCATGTCAATGGCCTTATTCATCCCACAGACAACAGGTATCTCCCCGGGTGCCTGACTTAAACAAACCACCTCACCATCAGAATCCCCCTCGTCAATTTCCTCCTCAGCACCAGCATCACCCATATCCTCATCCTAGTGTACTTCAACAGTGACAGCTTCAATTTGAATATCAGGAACTGGACTGTGGGTGCTCCTTCCAGCACTAGCAGGGGACATGCAAATGGTGGAATGAGCCACCTCCTCCCGTCCAGTGTTGGGAATGTCAGGCATCGCAACCGACACAATTGGGCTCTCCTTGGGGATTTGTGATATAGAAGAAAGCACAGTTCTTTGCTGTGCTTTTGCCAGCTTAACTCTTTTCATTTTTCTAGTGGGAGGATGAGTGCTTCCATCGTCATGTGAAGCTGAACCACTAATCATGAGGAACATAGGAGAGGGCCTTAGCCGTTCCTTGCCACTCCGTGTCGTAAATGGCATATTGGTAAGTTTACGCTTCTCCTCAGATGATTTTAATTTAGATATTTGGGTCATTTTACTGAACTTTTGCTTTTTGAATTTTACATGCTCTCTGCTATGACATTGGGCATCGGCCTTGGCAGACAACATTGATGGCATTTCATTGTCTCTGCCATGACTAGTGACAGCAGCTTCAGCACTAGGTGTAAGTTGATCTTGATCTTTCCCTATTTTACCCTCCAAATTTTTGTACTCCATTTTTTAATGTGTGGAATTATAGGCCAGTAATATATCTGGAATTAGATGGCAGTAATGTCTGGAATTAGATACCACTAGATAGATACCAGATACCACTGTGAGTGGAATGATAATGACCTATGCACAGTGACAGGACACTACCACAGCACCCTACAGCAGCAAGATGCAGCACAAGACACTGTACTTGTATTAGTAATGTAGTATTACTGAGCACCACAAGACACTGAGCACTGATTATACTGAGCACTGATGATACTGAGCACTGATTATACTGAGCACTGATTATACTGAGCACTGATGATACTGAGCACTGATTATACGGAGCACTGATAATATGGAGCACTGATACTTAGCACTGATGATACTGAGCATTGATGATACTGAGCACTGATTATACAGAGCACTCATTATACTGAGCACTGATACTGAGCACTGATGATACTGAGCACTGATGATACTGAGCACTGATTATACAGAGCACTCATTATACTGAGCACTGATACTGAGCACTGATACTGAGTACTGATGATACTGAGCACTGATGATACTGAGCACTGATTATACTGAGCACTGATGATACTGAGCACTGATCATACTGAGCACTGATGATACTGAGCACTGATACTGAGCACTAATTATACTGAGCACTGATGATACTGAGCACTGATTATACTGAGCACTGATAATGAGCACTGATAATGCTGAGCACTGATACTGAGCACTGATGATACTGAGCACTGATAAAACTGAGCACTGATGCTACTACGGAGAACTGACACTGAGCAGCATGATGCAGCACAAGACACTGTACTAGTATTACTGAGCAGCACAAAAGCACTCTGGAATTGTCACCCCCCCAGATACCATTGTGACTGGAATGATGATGAACGATACACAGTCACAGGACACTACTACCACAGCACCCTACAGCAGCAAGATGCAGCACAAGAGAAACACTGTACTAGTATTACTGAGCAGCATTAAGCACTGCTACTGTGTGCTGATATTGAGATTTGCCACTGAGAGAACATAGCCACGTCCTCTCTGTACTCTCTACAATGCACAAGTGAAAATGGTGGCGGCGCTCGGCTCTTTATATGGAATCCAAATCTCGCGAGAATCCAACAGTGGGATGATGACGTTTTGCCTCGTTTGGGTTTTCCGAGTCAGGCGGGAACAACCAAGCCTGGCTCGGACCCATGTAAAACACATGGAGTTCGGGGGGGGTTCGGTTTTCGGAGAACCGAACCTGCTCATCTCTAATTCAAATACCTAAAAATTAAACTTTGCTCAGCTGATTACCCACAGCACCAAGGGAGCAATTATCAAGGAGTTTATATAATACTCATTTAATTTTATTACAGTAGTAAATGTACTCCTGATACACTTAGATATCATATGTATCTCTGTTTTGAAATATTTTTCACCATAGGCGTAAATCTCAAATTAACACTGTCCACTATGGAATATGATTAGTGTCAATAGAGGGTATTTTAACCCTAATATTTACATAATTTAAGTATCCTATAGGTGTTTGTTTTTATACTATAGTCTATGTAGATCCCTTTTTCTTATGATTAACTTTAATAAACGTTAAGTTTTAACATATTTCATATTTCCAAAGTGTGCCCCAACAGAGTCTTTCTTTTTCTTTCCAATACTACGACTTGTATTACTAACTCTGGGAGCACCATCAACATATACACATACACAATAGATACCCATAATAGGGATCATTTATTTGTTACATATTGTTAGTTTCTGCGAAGGCATATGCAAAACCCTCTGCAACCAGAAATCCAGTGCGGAGTCCAACCCCACTAAGCCGACATGAAAAAATGTCGACATGAGTTTTTCACAATTCCCCCCCCCCATTTTTTTAACCTTTTTCATACCTAAAGGTCCATGTGGACTACAATTGGGAATGGTAACCTGTGCCGAGTGCAACGGTAGCAGAGTGAGGCACCGTGTGCGAGGGGTCACGGTGCACTAACTGGGGTTCCGTATCACTTTTCGAAGAAAACTACACCAAAAAAAGTAAAAAGACTCACGTTGACCTTTTTCCATGTCGATCTAGCACATGTCGACCTAATGACCATGTCGACATAGTGATCATGTCGACCTAATGCATGTCAACCTAATGTATGTCGACCTAACTCAAGTCGACCTAATGAACCACACCCAGTCACGGTTATCACTTATAAATACTCACACACTTTAAAGTGTCACACAAGAACATTCTAGGGGGTGGGTGCGGTTGTAGATTCCAATTATTGGTTTCACATGCAGTATTTCTCTACTTAAGTTCTATTTTGTAGGCTGTGCAAAGTCAGTTGGCTGTGCATTAATTATCGAAGTGTGCATTTTTTTCAAAGTGTGAGAAAACTGACACATAACAGCAGAGCTGGATTAAGGCCTCAGGGGGCCCGGGGTATTTAAGACAGGGGGGCCCTATGATCTAAAATGTAATATATATATATATATATATATATATATATATATATATATCTCCAGAAAAGAAGGCTGCACTCGGAGACTTGTAGAATATGGTGAATCAGAACAGCATGTGTTTAATCAACGTTTCGGGGGTCGCACCTCCTTCTTCAAGAAAACAACACACATTCTACAAGTTTCCGAGTGCCGCCTCCTTTTCTGGACATATTGTGGCAGCAAACACTCTTTAGGAGGGCACCAGAGCTGGCATCCAGGTGGGGAGGAGAGTGCAGACTGCACTGGGGAATAAATTATATATAATATATATATGTATATATATAATGAAATCCAGAAGCTAAACTTTGTATAGCCAGCCTTACTTTTTTACGATTTCCTGGCAAGCTGCTGTCTCTCCAAAACTCTCCGCTGGCCAGCTCCACACAACCCCTCATTTCACAGGCCTCCTCATAGTTCCTGGCCTGCAGCCTGCGCGCCCACCGCATGTCTTCACAGATTATTGGACAGCTGAGCCGTCGCTCATCTGTCCTGCCTGTGTAGCCCCTTACAACCCGGCGCCAGCATTTTGACGATGCAGAGGGGAGCCGGGACAGCCGTCGCCTAGCCGCCTTCACAGCCTGTGGTGCCGCCGCGGCCGCACCAGCGTCTGTCAGTGTACTGGAGAGCCGGGAGCACAGTACCGCAGATCAGAGATGGTGCGGCCGCGGAGGTGCCACATGCTGTGAAGGCAGCTAGGCGACGGCTGTCCCGGCTCTCAGGGCTCCCCTCTACATCATCAAAACGCCGGCGCTGGCATCCGATCTGTGGACGGTGGTGGGGCTGCAGGGGGCCCTTCTAAAAAGGGGGGCCCGGGGTACATACACCCAGGGCACCCCCCTTAATCCGGCTCTGCATAACAGCAGTGTTCAATAGAAGTGAAAAAGAAGGAAAACAGAAGGACACCAATCTAACAAAACATGGAAAGCTGAAGAACTAATAACAAATTTGAGTCACTGCATCTTCATATCACTCACCTCCCGATTGTTGCATCTGATTAAATAGCACGGAACTACCTTACATGGACATTTCAAAAACCATCCTTTTTGCCAACAAATGCTTTTATCTGTAGTTTGGTAATTAGTTTTTTTATGCACAGCTGCACCAATGCAATTTTACCTACAAACACTTAAAAGTCCTTTCAGAATTACCATTGCTTTTTAACCCTCTCATGGTCCTCTCATTTATTACAGTCCAAATACATTTCTGCACCCACTTTATCCACACTTTTGATTCACTTCATGCTAAATCTACAACCATTGAGCTTACACTCACCTGTATTTCTACAATTCTTCTGCTCTGATTCCCTTACAGCCTACACACCTACTTCCAGTTTCCCTCAACCTATTTACCTACTTAACACTATGTCAAGGTTTTCTTCTACTCCCCACATCAATCAGTGTCCACCTAATCATGTATCTTGCCCCCTGTTCACACCTTTTTTCCTTCCCCGCCATAGTTTCTTATGCCTCCTCCTCTCTCCCTTCCTCTGTCTCCCTCCATCCCTCTGTTTCCTTTCCCCTACTTTCCTGTTACCCCACTTTCATTCACCTCAGCCCCATGGTCCTGTTACCCTCCCTCCCTTCTCTGTCATCTCCCCACACCCCATCCACATCACACTGAACTCCCTCTCTGCCCACCTCCTGCAGTTTCCCTTTCTAGCTCAGGCACCCGCACCATCATTACTCTCTCATCATCCCAGCCCTCGAAGTTAATCTCTCCTTATCACTACAGCAACCCTAATAATCTCATTCACATATCTCCCACAAACTTACACACCCTATATTGTGCCCTCTGGAATGCCAGAACTGTTTGTAACAAACTGGTCCCCACTCATGACCTTTTCATTTCCTACCCCCTGCACCTACTAGCCATTACTGAAACTTGGATTACTCCCTCTGACACCACTTCTACTTCTACTCTCTCTGCTGGGGGCCTCACATTCACACACACACCCTAACCTGGGGGTCACCATTGGGGTGGTGTTGGGGTCCTTTTACCTTCTAGTTACTCCTACCAACTCATACCACCAGAACCATCCCTTACATTCTTTACATTTGAGGTCAATGCTATATGCCTCTTCCAACCAATCCATCTTAGAGTAGCTGTCATTTACCCCACCCCCCCTGGCATTGCCTCCAAATTCATCAACAACTTTGCTTCCTGGCTTCCTCACTTCCTCTCTTCTGACAATCCCTCTATTATCCTAGGCAATTTCAACATCCCAATCGATATCCTCACACAATCCCCTGCCTCCAAACTCCTTAACCTCACCTCTTCACTTGGTCTCTCCCAGCTGACCTCCTCACCTTCCCATGTGAATGGGAGCTCAGTGGATCTGGTCTTCAATCACTGTTGTGATAGTTCTGTTTTTTTCCAACTCTCCATTCCCCCTCTCTGACCACCACCACCTACTCTCCTTTAACCTATCTCTCTCTGCTTCCCCATCTTACCTCCTAAGGCAACCATCACTAAGCGTAACATTGAGGCGATTGACACCACATTTCTTTCCTCCCTGTTCGAATCACTTCTCTTTCCTATTCTCTCTTATGCCCTGAACAGGCCACTTCCATATTCAATGCATCCCTTACTTCTGCTCTTGACTCTGTTGCTCCACCAACCACTATTTACCCTTGCAAATTAACACCTCAACCCTGGTACACCAAATGCACCAGATATCTGCAAAAATGCTCATGTACTGCTGAGTTACACTGGAGGAAATCATGCTCTAAGGCAGACTTCCTCCATTTCAAACTTATATTCTCATCCTTCAGTGCTGCCCTTTCTCTTGCTAAACAGTCATACGTCAAGAACCTCATCTCCTCACAGTCGTCCAACCCCCAGTGCCTCTTTGACACTCTCAACTCACTCATCTTCCCACCTCTACCTCGTTTCCCTTCCTCACTCTCTGCTCTTGACTTTGCCACTTACTTCACATCCAAAATTGACTCCATGCGTCAGGACATCACATCACACCAGATCATCAGCAACCAGCCTCCTCCCATCCCTTATCACCCCAACCCATCCCTCTCACCAACTCCTACATCTTTCTCCCATGCATGTGGTCAGGAAGTCATGGACCTCATTCATTCCTTTCCCCTCACCACCTCCCCACTTGACCCTATCCCCTCCCACCTCTTCCGCTACCTCTCTCCTTTTGCCTGATCCCATCGTTCCCACCTTCTCAATCTCTCCTTCTCATCGGGCACTGTCCCCTCTGCCTTCAAGCATGCACTCTTCTCTCCTATTCTTAAAAACCCTCCCCTTGATCCAAACACTCTCTCCAACTACTGACCCATCTCTCTTCTCCCTTTTGCCTCAAAACTCCTTTAGCGTATTGTCTACAACTGCTTTACATCCTTACTTTCCTCACACTCACTGCTTGACCCATTCCAGTCTGGCTTCCGTTCTCTTTACTACACTGAAACTGCCCTTACAAAAGTCTGCAATGACCTCCATGATGCTAAATCTAAGGGCCATTACTCTCTACTTTTTCTTCTTGATCTCTCTACTGCTTTTGACACTGTAGACCACCCTCTCCTACTGTTAATCCTTCACTCTATTGGTCTACATGATACTGCCCTCTCTTAGCTGTCTTCCTACCTCTCTGACCATTCATTTTCTATCTCCTCTCATGACTCCAGCTCCACCTCATTCCACTAAATGTAGGTGCTCCCCAAAGTTCTGTCCTTGGTCCTCTTCTTTTCTCTCTCTATACATCCTCACTAGGTAAGCTCATTAGTTCTTTTGAACAGCACATTATGCAAAGAAGTAAAACAGGTGCAATGAGGTAGCTGTATGACTAAGCTAAGCGACACAAGTGTGTGGCACAAACACCTGGCCCATCTAGGGTTGGCACTGCAGTCCAACTGCACTAATAGCGGATACTGGATGCACGTCTAACACCAACATAGCTGTCAAGGCCTCCGTTATCCGCTTTGCAACAGGATGACTGCTGTCATACTTCATCTTCCTCGCAAAGGACTGTTGGACAGTCATTTGCTTAGTTGAAGTAGTACAAGTGGTCTTCTGACTTCCCCTCTGGGATGATGATCGACTCCCAGCAGCAACAACAGCAGCGACAGCAGCAGCAGTAGGAGGAAGTGGTTCTTGATCTTTCCCTATTTTAGCCTCCAAATTATTGTTCTCCATTATTTTTCTGAAGCTATGTAACAAAATGCAGCACAGGAGAGCATACCTCTACACCACACAGGGCAAACCCTGTAAAATTATTTGGATTAAATATTAATAACCCCTTTATTTGTAGTAAATAATATACAGCACAGGGCAGCACCACTGAACTTATATGGAAGCACAACTGTACTGGACTTAAATGGCAGTACCACTGGTCTGGACTTATACGGCAGTACAACTGGACTTATACGGAAGTACCACTGGACATATATGGCAGTATCACTGGATTTATACGGCATTACCACTGGACTTATACGGCAGTACCATTGGATTTATACGGTAGTATCACCGGAATTATATGGCAGTACCATTTGACTTATATGGAAGTACCACTGAATTTACAGTATATAGCAGTACCACTGGACTGGATTTATGCGACAGTTCACTGGACTGGATTTATGCGGCAGTACCACTGGATTTATGCGGCAGTACCACTGGATTTATACGGCAGTATCATTGGAATTATACAGCAGTACCACTGGACTTATACGGCAGTACCACTGGACTTATATGGCAGAATCACTGGACTTATATGGCAGTATCACTGGAATTAAACGGCAGTACCACTGGACTGGATTTATATGGCAGTATCACTGGACATATACGGCAGTATCACTGGACATATACAGCAGTATCACTGGATTTGTACGGCAGTACCACTGGACTGGATTTATACGGCAGTTTCACTGGACTAGTGCAGCACAACACAGCACCACTGGAATGGACTTATACAGCAGCACTGGAAATATGGCAGCAGAGGACACCACCACTGTGACTGGACTGATGCAGCACTAGACACCACCACTGAACTGATGCAGCACAACACAGCACCACTGGACTGGAATGGACTTATACAGCAGCACTGGACATATGGCAGCAGGGGACACCACCACTGTGACTGGACTGATGAAGCCCAAGACACCACCACTGGACTGATGCAGCACAACACAGCACCACTGGACTGGAATTATACTGCAGCACTGGACAAATGGCAGCAGAGGACACCACCACTGTGACTGGACTGATGCAGCACAAGACACCACCACTGGACTGATGCAGCACAACACAACACTGGAATCGCCACCCCACTTTCCCTTCCGCACATTCACTGAGGACGGAGACACGTCCTCTCGCTACACTCTCCAAATCCAGAGTGAAAATGGTTTTGATGCGCAGCTCCTTATATGGAATCCAAAACCCGCGAGAATCTGACAGCGGAATGATGACGTTTTGCCTCATTGTGGTTTCTGAGTCTGGCGGGAAAACCCGAGCCGGTCCCGGGTAGTTAAGTACGGTAGGGTTCGGTTCTCATGGAACCGATACCTACTCATCTCTAATACACACACACACACACACACACACACACACACACACACACACACACACACATATATATATATATATATATATATGTCAAAAATGGAGTGCAAAAGAGTGCCTGCTGGTGTTATTTACAAGAAGTAATCAATATATGGCAAATCACCATGTGAGAAGTGAGACAAAATATTTAGGAGAACAACTTATCTCTATAAAACTGTTCAGCTCTGATGACACTTTGAGGCATGTAAATTTAAAAAAGAGAAAAGAACATAGGCCCTCATTCTGAGTTGTTCGCTCGCTAGCTGCTTTTAGCAGCATTGCACATGCTAGGCCGCTGCCCTCTGGGAGTGTATCTTAGCTTAGAAGAATAACGAACGAAAGATTAGCAGAACTGCTACTAAAAAATTATTTGCAGTTTCTGAGTAGCTCCAGACCTACTCACAGATTGCGATCAGCTCAGTCCGTTTAGTTCCTGGTTTGACGTCACAAACACGCCCTGCGTTCGGCCAGCCACTCCCCCATTTCTCCAGACACTCCCACGTTTTTCCCTGACACGCGTGCATTTTTTAACTTACTCCCTGAAAACGACCAGTTACCTCCCAGAAACGCCCCTTTCCTGTCAATCACTCACCGATCAGCACAGCGACTGAAAAGCGCTGCAGGATCCACAGCAAATCTACTAACTTTTTAGTTAAATAATTAAGCGCATGCGCCCTGCGTGCCTTGCGCATGCGCATTTAGCAACAAATCACAGCATAGCGAAAATCGGCAACGAGCGAACAACTCGGAATGACCCTCCATAGTGAGCAGGGTGAGCAGCAAGTTTCTGTCCCCTTGATGAAGTCCTCTGCCACAGGACGAAACGCATTGGGACAGGAACTTGCTGCTCACCCTGAACTTCCCTAGTGGACAGATAAGCTGTTTTTATGTTTTTATCCTTTACGTTTGCTACCTGCATTTGCTTCAGGACTGTATATTAAATATGTTTAGTTTTATATAACTACGCTCTTATATGATTCTTGAGACCAACAGGGTTATTAATTAGGAGCATTTGTTTAATACAGTACACACTATGGGGTAATTCCAAGTTGATCGCAGCAGAAAAATTTTGAGCAGTTGGGGAAAACCATGTGCACTGCAGGGGGGGGGGCAGATATAACATGTGCAGAGAGAAATAGATTTGGGTGTGGTAACTTCAATCTGCAATCTAAATTGCAGTGTAAAAATAAAGCAGCCAGTATTTACCCTGCACAGAAACAAAATAACCCACACAAATCTAACTCTCTCTGCAAATGTTATATCTGCCCCCCCCTGCAGTGCACATGGTTTTGCCCAATTGCTAAAAAAATTCCTGCTGCGATCAACTTGGAATTACCCCCTATGTTCTTTTCTCTTTTTTAAATTTACATGCCTCAAAGTGTCATCAGAGCTGAAGACTATAGAGATAAGTTGTTCTCTTAAATATTTTGTCGCACTTCTTACATGGTGATTTGCCATATATTGATTACTTCTTGTAAATAATACCAGCAGGCGCTCCTTTGCACTCCATTTTCGACACGTTTACCCAATTACTGGGCATGAGCTGCCACCCATTGACAGATGGGGGGTGTTGAATTATTATAGATATACTTATCCACTTGGGTGTTTCAATCAGGATTGGCGTAGGCGCTATTCTCCATTTTATATATATATATATATATATATATATATACATATGCCACAATCGGGCACATCATTTTGTACACAGGACACAGCCAGGCTGCTGTGGCTTTTACTTACTAAGAATTGCCTGGCTGCTGTGGCTGGAGGAAAACTGGCTGGGGCCGGAGGAAGACTCATGGCTGGAGACGGTCCTGGAGGTGGAGCCATCAGTGGTTGCTGACTGCCCGGCCCTACAAAGGCTTATGGGGGTGCTGCTGCGGCTGCAGATGTGCAGCAGCTCCGCCGGCGGCTATCGTTTTTTTTAGCTAAGTTAATGCTGTTAAGTTAAAGCTCCGATCATGGCAGCCGGCCAGCATGGAGGATGATGGCGGCCACTGAGGGGATGGAATCTGGTCTGGCATCCCCGGTGTGCCAATCTGCTGCTGGTGCCACACAATTTTCGTGAGCCTCCCAGCCATTCTTGCAGAGTAGAGTATGATGTATATATTATAATATGATTGGGTATAGAGATGTGCAAATGGTGGTAGAATTTCATGGTACAACAAGCCATTTTGCAGAGTTACAGGGTATCAGTTGATTCTGAATTTCACATTTTGCTGAATTTCTAGTCCATTTATAGAGCAGTGACAATAATAGTGTTAATTAATTTTATCCTGTGGTGTGGTTGGGATAGGCAGACGGAATTCCATGTGAAACATTTAAGCAGGGCCCTCAAAAGATCATCCAGGCCCCGGTAGTAGGCAGGAATAGTCATATCATTGGCCCTTTGTATATAAGTTAGCATGTTCTGTACAGATATATCTCTGTTTTTAACACCATCAAGACAGGGAGGGTTTATTTTAAAAAAAACAACTGACAACACAATATGCACCCATAGCCAGATTAAGATGAGGGCGCAGGGCATACTGTATCCCGGTCCCCCCCCCCCCTCTGTCAGGAGTCCCCCCGGTCAAATCACACTGATATCAGTAGCTCTCCATTTTGTACAGTAGCA